>NC_040888.2:9548213-9823213 GCF_900634795.4 Betta splendens
GAAACACTGTACAACAAGTTGTTTAGTCCAGATAGTCTCAATTTGTATTTAGCCACTGTCTCTGTTGGAGAGGAAAGTCCAGAGGTCAAAGGTTTTAGATCTCACACACACAGATTTTGACCTCTGACCTGCTGACTTCTCATCTGTCTCACTTTCTCTGACTGAGCCTTTCTTCCTCTCTTCCTTCCTCCAGTGTGTTTGTGTCAGGTCATTTATTCACCATCATTTAATTGTTTTATAATTTTGGAATTTGTTATTCTTTGTCTTCAAACATTTAAAATGTGAGAAGTCACAGTGTGACCAATAATTAAACATAATAACTAAACCAGAACTGTTCATGAGGTTGGTGGACATCCTGTTATGTCACTGCAGCACTAACTGTTAATACACTAGTGCTAGTATTTAGCTAGTACTAGTACAGTTCTAGTTAGCTCTGAAAGTCATGTTAAACCTTCTCTGGTCGGATTAGTCGTGTTCAACAGTTTAGCCACAGCAGTGGAAGCTTCATTCACTGTCTGAGTTTCTGAACTGCCGCCATGTTACCCCGTCTGGACACACACACACACACACACACATACACACACACACACACACACACGCCGTGTATCCTGGTCATTCAGTGAACATCAGAGACACACACAGACCCTGCCATACGGTCAGTTGGTGACCGCAGTGACCAGTGCAGGGGTCAGTCTGGGGTTGCTGCATCACCATGACAACGGAGGCAAGAGTCACTCAGTGGTCAAAGCTCTGTTCGGGTCAGTGACTGGTCAATTTTGAAGACGAGGTTGAGGCCTCAAGATCCAACACGTTCACGTTTAACATCTGTAAACATAGTTCTGATATGTGATATATATGTGATACACTTTTCATTTTGCAAAAGTGTAATTATTATGTGTGTGATTATTATTTCAGTGAATATGGTGGTTGGTTAGTAGTAGATTAGACGTAAGGGTTAGACTTTAGCTGTGACATGTAAGGTTCAGGGGAAAACTGTCCTCACAAAAATAGAAGTATACGTGCGTGTGTAGTTTTCTTTTCAATATTTTATTGTATTGATTAATATTTTATTTTTGAAATTTATGTTAATGTTACAAACACTTTTTTTGTGTTTGATAAATTTTATTTACAGTTTAAATTGTGGCAGTGAATTGGAAGGAAGTGACTATTTCCCACATTGAGTCGCATTTATGTTTGCAATTATTTCTTATGCTGTTAAAATGCAAATTAATAACACGTTAACAGGGATCTCATAAACAAATGAAACATGCTTATTTCTTAACATTATTATCAGTCTTGAGAACTGATTTCAATATTCGTTCCAATCTTGAAAAACTATAAATTATTTTAATTCTTTAAATAAAGTTTGCATGTTGTAGGCAACACATTTTATTTATTTTACCTTTACTTAAAAAAAAAACTCAACACAAAAACAATTTTTATTAAGCTGTGTGAACCTTGAATTAATTCAAATTAAAAAAAAGAGTTTTGTTTATTAGAGAGTGATTGTTCTGTTTAGTTTTTAGATCATGATCTATAATACACTGTACAACGAGCAACAGCCATTCATTATATTCTGTACATTATAACACCTTCATATTTGAATATAAAAATCTTATGTCAAACTATTACATTAAATAAATTAATAACATATTATTTTTTATATTGTAGCTTATTTATATCTTTGATAAAATCTAATATCAAATATTTCTGTTTTTTATGTTATATCTGGTCAATCTGGTCAAGAGATTAATTATTATATTATTAAGCAAGATAATATTTATTATATGGAGTTTTTATCTGTACTTTGCAAACACATGTACATGTGTGTATATAAATACATATATACTGTACTGTACATGTATATTTGCATATATCCAAATATATACATTTCTGCAGTTGACTTCATCACATCACCCTGAAACACTTTGTTTTTGCTTCTTCTTGCTAAATTAAATGTGCTAACGCTGTGTAATGGGATGAAAGGGTATAAAATGTTCTTTTTCTATTCTACATCATTATCTGCGTTCCAGTCATTTTAACAGGAAGCAAATAACACCATCCCAAGCAGGAGGTGAATTGGCTGATTCACCAGTGGCCGTGACTCGCTTCGTCCAGCAGGCGGCTCCGTCCTCACAGACAACGACCTGGCCTTTAACTCTACACCTCTGCCCAGGCACTGTGACCTGGCCTTCATCTCTGACCTTTGACCCCAGCCAGGTTCAGCCAGGGGTCGGCTGTGATACGCAGGTTCAGAGAAGGGTCACGACTGCTGAGCGTCCCACAGTGATTCAGCTGCTTTACACGGCGTTGATGAGACAACTTCAAATGAAACACACGTAACATATGAGGAGTTTTTGTTTCTTTATCAACATTTACAAAGGAAAATTAGAATTTAATTTGAATACATTAAATTAAAGTTTATAAAAAGCACCATTACATTTCCTGCACTAAAACAAACACCAATTATTATTGTAGGTTAACACATTATTTTACTCTGTAAACAGAAATTGTTATTTGTGTTTATAGCTTTTGCTACTATTGTTAAAGCAGGAATACAATTTAAAAGATTGTTGTCTGGATGTATTTTACTCTATAAGCTCAACCCTCCAATGAGGTGAATTACATTTGGTTGATAATGAAGTCAAATAAAACAAAGCTCTAAAATCATCAGCTTCCATGATGTCTGTTAGATATTAGTTATTGGTTGTCTTTTTAGTCTTTGTGGTTTAAAGGTCTCAGTTTGTAATGTGTGTTTTTCATCAACCACATTTTTAATTACAATGTTAAAATTAGGTGTATTAATAATTTGTAAAGACATTTTTGTTTATTGCGGTGGATTTTCTGCTGCTTCTGTGGTTTGAACCAAAGCAGAGTCCAACTGTTCTGCCTCCAGTGTTGCTTAGTGTTAGCACCAATTCATTTATTGCTTTATGAATGAAAAAACCTTTTAAACTGGGATTTGTTCAGCCTTTTATATAGTATTTTCTGACTTCATATGACAGTAGAGCATGAACCCTTTGAACTCACTTCCTGTCCATCGGGGTCAGAGGAGGTTCAGTGCGAGGGCAAACAGAGGTCACCTTCCTCTACAACCTTTCCTCGCTTTCTAAAAATGTGCTGACTAACTCGCTTCTATTGTCCCATTTGCTATTTGCTTCAGCAGAGGTTTTAGGGTTCAAATCCAGGTCAGAGAATAGAGGAAGACGTCTGAAAACTAGATGTCTTCTTCTTCTTCCTCTTTCTCCTCTTTCTCTTCTTTCTCTTCTTTTTCTTCTTCTTCTTTCTTCTTCTTCTTCTTCTTCTTCTTCTTCTTCTTTTATTGCGTAGCCAACTATAGATGGATTGTCGTGATATGTTGTTCAAACATTTATGGTGCCCAGTGGGTAACTCACAGAGATCCTAGTGGGCCTCTGACTGCAGCCGGTACCACCAGCAGGTCAAAGTGTTAATATTTGTTATTTATGACCAAATAGAAATCGACAACGTCTTTTATTCTAGAACACAATAAATGTTGACTTGACATTTCTGAACTAAGACGTGACTGGTTTGGTCAAAATCACATTAGATGACTTGACTGAGAGAATAGCGTCTAAAGCCCAGAGGTGGATGTGAAGAGAGCATGGCAGCTGCCCTCACTCCCCACCGTCATGTACCAACCAACTAAACGACAAACACAAACGAATCCAGGTCAAATCCACATTAGAATCCTACAAAAGATTCACAACCCCCTCAGACGTAATATGAAGATTTAAGTACAGCACCTTATTAATAACTGTATGGAATTATCCACCAGCCATCAGTTGGATAATTAAATCATTAAATGTGTTAGTTAAAGGACAAACTGCTCTGAGATCAGCTCAGACAGTTGTTTTATGACACTGAGCCACAGTTATGGGCACAGATGTTAACATTTATAAATGTATGAAGACACCTTCACATTGTTATGGGAGAAGGAGGCACACACACACACACACACACACACACACACACACACAGCAGAACATCTCATATCTTATTATAGCAAACATTTCTTTACTTCGTTTGGATGTTTCGGGGCTGTGGCCTCTGTAGCATATATCAGACACGAGAGTAAGATGGAGGAGGAGAGCAGAAATGGAGCGGGTTCAGCAGCAGGGCAATGGCTCCCCTCCTCTACTCCATCACGCACGCACACACGCCCTGGGGCTCGCTGCACAGCGTGAGCAGCTACACAAAGAGCAGCTTCTGCACAGAGAGCGTGAAGGGACGAATGCTAATGGAAGCAAAACATCACAGCTTCACCCAAACACGTCATATCACATTTGCCTGAAGCCCTGGAATCCAGCTCCTTCTACACTTTATCCACTTTGTCCAAGTAGCAGCCTTATAGGACGTTTATTACAGCGCAGGCACAGCAGGAGGTCTCGCTGACATGGAGCCCTGTTTAGCACATGTCTGAGAAGCACTTGTAGGACCTCGACCCACTGGATCATTTCCTCTATGGTCTTTTACTTATCTTTTTGTATGTTATTCACACAAAACACTGCCCCATCTGCTGCCAGAAAAGGCTCAGGTCCGTCAGACTAACATGAAAGGCAGAAAACGGAGACTCTGCAGATCAGAGGCAGACGTTCAGGCTTGTGTAACACGAACACCAATAAACACACCGAGCCTCTGCCCACGGCTAAACACCTGACTCGCGTTGTCATAGCAACGCGATCCAGATTGACACGGCTCCTGGCTCCCTCGCTCCCGTCCTCTGCTCGGTGTCGTCATTACGCTGAGAACCGGCAAGAAGGAGCGACGATCAATAACTACCTGCGTGTGTCTCTCTTCCCTTATCTCCGTCCGTCCACTGTCAGGTCAACGTGGGGCCGCCAGGAAAAATGAGGCGCCTCTCGGCTCCCTTCTCATCTCCCTCCGTGTTTTCTTTTTGATCTTCTTCATACATTCCTTCCTTTATTCTGCTGTAGCAAAAGCAATATTTTATTTATTTACATAGGGATCGATTTTCGAGAGCCAGAGGTAGATGAAAAGGATGAAACATTTGATGTACTCGAGCTTTTTAGTGGAATTTATCCACAGGTAATAGAGGTCAGCTGGAGCTGGGCTGTCGGTCATGGTGGCGTCTTTAACGTCTGTGGTTGAGTTGTTTGGGGAGTTAGTGGAGGTTCTTCGCCTCCATCTCATACTGAGCAGTAACTGATCAGGCCCTGGAAAATCTTATTTTTTCTGCTGCAGCCAGTTTTCAGAACCAATGCATATGTTCACAAGCTCATTCATTGACTGCAACACATCACTCTGAGCACATGGAGAGCACATGGAGAGCGCAACATCAGCAACAGGAGTAGTTCCAGGAGATAAATCAGTCATTTACAGTATTACAGAATACAATATTTGCCCTTTGTTGTGTTTGTTCATTCTTTGTGGGTTTGGTTCAGTTCCACCTTTTGTCTTTATGAGTCAGGGGAACTTGTCTCTAACGGATGCAGCGTTGGGACAGAACTGTCTCAGTCCTGTCTTGTCTTCATCAGCAGGGGGCGTCCATGAGAAGCCTACAGTTCAGGGGATGGTTTGCACCTCTTCCCAGGAGCCACTTTTCGTTTCCTTTGTTATTGTTGTGTTGTTGCTCATGTTGCACCACCGTTACTTAACACGTGATGTTCTCCTGTCCTTGTGTTTGGATCAGCAGTAATGATGTCTTATACATTTACATATTTTTGGGACTGAGTAGATATAAAATCAGTCATTTCTCTGCTGCTTTGCTGAGGAGCAGGTTTGATGGACACACATTGTGTCTCAGTTACGCCCTGTAGATGTGTACAGCTGCAGGATCAAGGTTCAAGTTGTTCCACTGAGTGGGTTTAAAAATAGTGAGTCACTTCACATAGTCCACATCATTACACAGGTCGATGTCCTATCATCTTTGTGCTGTGGTGGGCTGATGGTGCATGCGATATTTAAATGATCGTACGGATCTTTAATATTGATCACACACACACTACTGTAAGTGTGTAAGTGATGCTGGGAGCCGTTAGGCATCCGTCCTATATGTTGTAAAGAGCTCTGGGATCAGTGCTGTATGAATAAACGTTGTGAAATTGAATTTATGTCAATTAATTACAAGCGTTGGTCATACGTTTGCGTTATCGGCACACGTCGTAAAGTAAGGACATAAGGCTTTAACATGGCTTTATTTGTTGTTACTAATGCACAGATTTCTTAGAAATCTGAAAATAGAGCTGCTGTGTCCCAGTGTCTGCAGGAGTCGTCTCTGATGGTGGAGGGTCATGATTTTTGGTCATTCTGGTCACTAAAGCAATGACAGGTGGTTCATGCTCCATGTGGACTTCTGTTCTGCTGACTGAGTTAAAGTAGTTAAGCTAATTACTAATGCTTGGAAGCACCTGAAGAACATTGCAATTTTAAATTACCGTTTCGTAGAGAAACCTAACCTGCTACCATTCAACACCTGAAACACATTAGAACCTCCGTTTATTTACGCTGCAGCTAAACACCTCCAACTGCTGCTTCTGCACCAGAGCATCAGTAAAACATCAAACCGCTGCCTTGGGTGTTGAGTTCAGCAGCACTGCGCCCTCTGCTGCTCAAACATGGCATCACGCGATCTACTCTTGATTTATAGTTGATTTGTTTTTTCGTGGTTAGATAAGGCAAAGAAAAGTGATCATCAATGTAATTCTTTATACGTTTTTTGTAGTTAATATAGTTTTACAAGTACGTTGCATCAAAAATGTATGTGAGCACCAAAACGTAACAAAATAAAATGTTTAATTATTTCAAATTCGCTGCGATTTTATAACCAATATTTTACATGTTGTTATTAATAGTTTTGCTCATTTGTGATTTTATATTTATTTCTTTTTTATTATCTAATCTATGATTTGTATAAACAAGTATGTTTTTGATGTTTTGTTGTATTGTTTATTGTTCCTTTATTTAAGTTTAAGTTAGTTAAGTAATGAAGTTATTGGAGTGTAGCTCTGTACAACACATGTTTCTAATGTATATCTATATATATATATATATATATAATATATATATAGTATAGATATATATATATATATATATATATATATATCTATATATAATATCTATATATATATATATATATGATATATATATATATATATATATATTAGTGTATAGTGTGTGTGTGTGTGTGTGTGTGTGTGTGTGTGTGTGTGTGTGTGTGTGTGTGTGTGTATTTAAATTGTATTTAACAAAACAATAATATATATTATCCACACAACAAATTAATGTTTAACACATTTATATATTATATTATATTATATTATATTATATTATATTATATTATATTATATTATATTATATTATATTATATTATATTATATTATATTATATTATATTATATTATATTATATTCGGTTTGATTTTAATAAGCTGTAAAATATAGATGTAAACTAATGTTGATTTTCTCGAACATAAAATAAAATAAAAGAACACTTTATTAATCATATTGCCATAAACAAAGTTTTCGTTTTTAAATAAAAATTAAATGTTTTACCAATTTCAGGCAGATTTTTATGTCGTTACTGAAGAAACGAAATTCCCTTATATTGGTCGAATTTGTTGTTTATTACATATGTTCTGCTGTTTTGTAACTCAGACAAAACAATGCGTCAACTCATGTCTGTTCTGGAAAATAAATCTATCTGATATCCTCCGCACTCAGAGACACATCATCATTTTCAGAGTAATACTGTGTTTGAAATCAAACAGAAGTGGTGCATTTCCACACACGGTGTTATATTACAGTGTTAACGCTGCTTTTATTGCTCCTGTTCCCTACTGATCGTGTTACATAACACCAGGCCGTAATATCCGATGCTTCCTGCAGAGATTTAGTGTTCACCATTGTCGCTGACTTTATTAGTTCAGAGCTGAGCTTCCCACACGTTCATTCTGCAGCCAGCGTGTTCTACTGACTAACACGGCTGTTTACGGGCATTACAAGTTATATTACCATAGTAACACTGTAATTAATGACAATAGTAGTAAAATACCGTAATGCTGGCGGCAACAGTGACGGAATGTAGCACTAATCAGTTTACATTTAGGTAAGTAACACTGTGATGTTACAGGAATGAGACGAACCCCCAAGTGCCACCTGGTGGTTCTGAGCAGCACTACAGCCATGAGGCACCAAGCCTACCTACAACAAACTAAAACTAAATAATTGTTTTATAACTAAACACCTGCACAATATAATATAAATCTGAAAATTAACACTGCAATATTCTGCCACCATTTTTTTCTCAGTTTACAAATTGAAGCTTTCAGAAAGGCGACAATTCCAAATGCTTTTTAATTAGGCCACAGTGGCATGCATTCAAACTGCAGTCCATTATATTATGTATGTAATATGGGAATATGTAAGTTATAACTATATTAATAATAATAATGTGATAATAATATTAATGTAAAAGAAAATCCACCACTCTCCCCTTCTTTTACTCCAACAAGCTCGGCTCCTCCACCAGAGGCCTGGGAGCTTGAGGGTCTACACAATATCTTAGCTTGTTTAGCTTAGCATCTTAGCTGTTCTTAGGTCTGCACTCTTCTGGACAGAGATCTCAGATGTTGTTCCTGGGATCTGCTGGAGCCTCTCTCCCAGTTTGGGAGTTACAGCCCCCAGTGTTCCCAGTGTTCCCATCACCACGGGTACCACTTGTGGCCTCACCGTCCACATCTTCTCATCTCTTCTTTCAGCCCTTGGTTCGTCTCAACCTTCTCGTGCTCCTTCTTACTGATGTTGCTGTCACCTGTGATTGCTACATTTATCACTACAGCCCTCTTCTCTTGTTTGTCCACCACTATGTTGGGTTGGTTGGCCGCTACCTTTTTTCAGTCTGTATCTGGAAGTCTCTGTCATTCTCAACCACCATTTGGACTTTGTGGCTTCCAACCTGTACTCAGCACAGATGTTCCTGGTCACTATGCCTCCCACTTGGTGATGGTGGTTCCATGTGTGCCCTGCCTGCTAGCATCTTGTATTCCGCTGTTATGTGCTGGGTTGTTTCAGGGATGTCTCTGCATCTGAGGTCCAGCCTGGAGTGGTAGATCCCAGCTTCTATTGATTTTGTACTCAGAGCTTGAATGTTTAATGTTTATATATATGTCAAATCTTATAATTGTTAAATATCTGTATAGTTAGCTTTCAGACAGTTTTTGTCAGATTCTGTTTAAAATCCTAATGTATTGGCTTGGATTAGTCTGTACAGGTGCACCTAATAAAGTGGACAGTAACTGTATAAGAAACGACAGTTTTATTATGGTGTGGATTGTGGTGTGTTTTGAACCTGTTATAAGTCAACAGCAGAGGGCAGTGTTACATAAAGAAAGACAGGGAACGTCAGCGAGTTCAATCTACTGAATAACAAATTAGATGAAACACATTATGTCAAATTGAAAATGAGCAACAATTACTAAAATTACTGCAAAATATACAGGACCTCCACAAATGCTGACAGAGGAGAACAAACACATCCTCTTTCCTTATTTGTAAGGTTTATATAAATAACATCTAAACTTTTAAAGGAGAGGTTTATTGTTTCAGAAAATCAGTTGTGACCATACACACATTATTTAAAGATAAAATAAGAAAAGATAGGAGACACCTTTATTCGTCCCACAATGGGGAAATTTCAATGTTGCAGCAGCGGCACAAAACAAGAGCAGAGCCAAAATTATTTACAATTTAAGTAAAATTAAAAATGTATCCTATATATACACACATGCACTCTAAGGTGATGGGTAATTCCACCATGGGTTGATCGGATATTGCAAGGTAAAGGTTTGCCCAAACATTTGTATGGTGACCACACGTAGCATCCAAAGAACATTGTTCTGTAATAATGAAAGTCCATAAAATCATCACTTCTGAGATTTAAGGAGGGTATGGAATAATATAGCACCTACCAGCACTTATTGTGTCACATGTGTAAGGAGGAGACCCTGTTAAGAATAACTGCAGAGTGTTTTACGGACCCAGATAAAGCAGGAGGCTGGGAGTGCAGCGTCTTAGCAAACAGTGACCTGGAGTGACCTGACCTAGGGAAAGTGAGGGTCTAACGGGGAGCAATGTGTGCTCATTTGTATTGAGATTATGACTGGGTAAAAGATATGACAATAATGATGGAAATTATTTTGAGGATTACTGCTTGTAACTGAGTTTATTTTCCACCTTTTGGGGAATTTAATATTTTTTTGGAATCTGGATTTAGTTAAGTTTTCCTGCTTCTGGAATTTATCATTTCTAGAATTTACATATTTTGACTTTTATCATTTTAACAAAGGATAATTGACACCTTTGAGATTTATAAAAATCAGTCTGATTTAAGCTAGATACAAAGTTTAATGGCTTTAGTGTTGGACACTACAACGTTTCCTCATTTTTAACGACCCGCTCTTAATCTTTGTTGAATAAAATTTGACTTTCATTGATGACCTTTCACATAAATTTTCTGCACTGTTGGAATAAGATTTACCAAGAACATGATGCCGATATATTTACACACACAAATTTAAAAATTACAACGTTAAATCTCCTCCCTGAACCGCCGCCTTACCGTGGTGGAGGAGTTTGTGTGCCCGAATGACCCCGGGAGCTATGTTGTCGGGGGCTAAATGCCCCTGGTAGGGTCTCCCAAGGCAAACAGGTCCTGGGCGACGGGCCAGACTAAGAGCGGTTCACAACCCCCCTATGAAAGACAAACCACCAAGGCCAGAGACGTCGCCCGGTATGGCGCAGCCGGGGCCCCACCCTGGAGCCAGGCCCGGGGTTGGGGCTCGCATGCGAGCGCCTGGTCCCATGGGGCCCGGCCGGGCACAGCTCGAAAGAGCGACGTGGGGCCGTCCTCAAGTGGACCCACCATCCGTGGGAGGAACCGTAGGGGGCCGGTGCAGAGTGGATTGGGCGGCAGTCGAAGGCGGGAGCCTGGGCGCCCCAATCCCTGGATAACCAATCTGGTTATTGGGACATGGAATGTCACGTCACTGGGGGGGAAAGGAGCCTGAGCTTGTGGAGGAGGTCGAGCGGTACCGGCTAGAAATAGTCGGGCTCACCTCCACACACAGCCTGGGCTCTGGAACCCAACTCCTTGAGAGGGGCTGGACCCTTTTCTACTCTGGAGTTGCCTGCGGTGAGAGGCGGCGGGCTGGTGTGGGCTTGCTCATAGCTCCCCAGCTTAGTCGCCATGTGTTGGAGTTTTCCCCGGTGGACGAGAGGGTCGCTTCCCTGCGCCTTCGGGTGGGGGATAGGTCACTCACCGTCATTTGTGCTTACGGGCCGAATGGCAGTGTGGAGTACCCGGCCTTCTTGGGGTACCTGGAGGGAGTGTTGGAAAGCGCTCCAACTGGCCTCCCTGGGGAGGTGTTCCAGGCATGTCCCAGCGGTAGGAGGCCCCGAGGAAGACCTAGGACTCGCTGGAGAGGCTACGTCTCTCGGCTGGCCTGGGAACGTCTTGGGGTCCCACCGGAAGAGCTGGAGGAAGTGTCCGGGGAGAGGGAAGTCTGGAACTCTCTGCTTAGACTGCTGCCCCCGCGACCCGGCCCCGGATAAGCGGATGAAAATGGATGGATGGATGGACGTTAATTGTGTACATATATTCCAGTTACCTTTACAAAAGAAGCAAAGTGAAAGGCTTTCATTTACAATAAAATAAAGACTTCATTCATCATTTTTCATGTAAATATAACAGACAGCAGAGATATTCTGCTCTACTCTCATGTAATTACCCACACATTCAACACCACGATCCTGATCACTAAATAAAAGGATGAGAAAACCTATTACTACAGCACAAGCTGTGTGAGGGTAAGAATGACCAATGGAATAATGAATGGAAATGAAAATGTTTCAGTATTCCTGGGAAAATCTCTTATATTTCACCTTAGCAGAACACACAGGTTGATGAGTAACTCATTGTACTACGTTATTACTTCATGCTTCACTACTTTGTTGTGTTAGCAGACAATGAACAGTGCTGGTGTTCACCAGACACCGTGTTTTGAATTCTGCCATAGGTGTTTTTTGAGATTTTTTAAAGAATTATCAAAGACGTCATCTCCCACAATTCCTCGTTTGTGACGCAACTTCCGGTAGTGCTGTTGGCGGGCAGAACGGGATTGACGGCGGTTGTTAGCGACGCTGAGGCTATTATGTGGTTTAGCGTCAAACCAAACTGAGGGAAAGTGACCGGAGCTCGCCGCCGAGTCCGTGCGTGGGTTTGCGTTGCAGCCAGCGTGACTTTGCTTGGCCTCGTGCGCAGCAGAAGGTGAAATCACAGCGCGTCCACTAGGGCCTACCGTAAACCAAAACGCGCAGGAGCTTTTCGTGAAGGTAAGGCTCGTGTTAGCCGCACCAGCCATGTTGCTCCCCGGCTGCAGGGGTCAGGCCCCGGACGGGTCATTTGGTCCGGGTTTAACAGGACTGTCACACGATTTGACCGCATCGGGGGGAGCGAACTTTCTGCAGCAGTTTAGCGAATCACAGATGTCCCTCCGTGACCGAGTTTAGGTTTAGGACCCATGTTGGGTTAGAGTCCTGGAGTGGTGGATGTTGTGGGGGAAACGTGGCGAATGGGGAATCACGGAACATTTACGTAACAGACAATAAATCGGACTTTTGATTTCTCGTCACGGATGTAAAGTTTCTTGCATCGGCTCCTCTGGATCAGGTAACGGCTGAGCGAGCACGTTCCTCCACCGCGTGTCACTGTTGGTTTAAACTGGGGTCAGTTCGGCTCGTCCAACAGGCGACATCGTGTCATGCCGCGTTTTTCTCAGGTGAACGGCGCCGGAAGTGTCTTCACTCGGTTTGATTCGCCTTGTACACGTGAAGCATGAATGTCTAACGTTAAATCATGATCAAGTTCATGAATGGCAGCGGACAGTCCCACTTTTAACATGCATCGCCTTCTACTGTCTCTGGCCACATGAGAATTTGCACGTCATATTAATTTATTTCATATAGTTTTTTTGTAGTTTTATTGTTTACTAGTGTATTAATTTGTTACAGTTTTACCATTTTTTTAAGTTTTTATTACCTGTTGTTGGTTTTATATCGCAACAAAGTGATCAAAAAACAAAACAAGTGCAGAAGAGTATTTGTGAAAGTGGGAAACATGAAGTCTGTTGGTAAACTATAACAAGAGTAGAGGACATTAGCAGCCTGGAGACATCCCTCATGTGCTGTGCTTAATAATCTGACGCTTACTTGGGTTGTTGTCACGTAAAACAGCTGCCTGTTGTTGTGCTTGTAGCTTTAGCGCCAGGCACCAGCTGCACAGATGCGGAGGTCTAACCTGTCTCTGCATTTCACCAGAAGCGGTCCCACCAGACGTCAAGCTGGCAGCCGTAGCAGGAAAGAAGGGCAAGAAGCCGGAGGAGGAGGAGGAGCAGCAGCAACCGGCGGCTGCAGCGTCACCGGCGGCTGCGACGGCAACACCGGCTACGGCACCGGCAGCAGCAGCAGAAGAGGAGGAGGAGGAGTATGTGGTGGAGAAGGTTCTAGACCGACGACTGGTGAAGGGAAAAGTGGAGTATCTGCTGAAATGGAAGGGGTTTTCAGAGTGAGTACTATTATTTCTCCACCTTGGTAACATTTACAAACATGAGTAGAATTAAATATAATAGGTGCTTTTAGGCTTATGTTTTAAAATGTACAGTTTTTGTCAGTCAGCTACAGCACCGAGGGTAAACTTGCATGTTTCATTTGTGTCTTGTCTGCACCCAAATCTGTCCAGTGAGGATAACACTTGGGAGCCGGAGGAGAACCTGGACTGTCCTGACCTTATTGCAGACTACATACAGAAGCACAAAGACAAGGAGGAGAAAAAGAAGGAGGGCAAGAGGAAAACTGCCAGTGAGCCCTCAGGAGAGTCGGAAGAACGTGGGAGCAAACGGAAGAAAGAGGAAGTAAGCAAATAAGAGACTAAAGAATGCATCCAACAGTCAGCCAGACAGCACCAACAAACAAGAAGTACATGCATGGGGAATGTGTTAGACAAATAAATATAAGTCATATGTCACCATCACTGCAAACATCACATCAGCTTTCTTACATGAATTACAGACCAAACAAAACTAGTGGTTTCCCTGTCTGAGTTCAGTCATTAACATGATAGTTCATGAGGCCAGATTCAACACAAAACAGTCCTTTAATGCTTAAAGCGTGCTTCGGTTGGAAAACGGTGCTAAAATTATTGTTTGTCCAAACACAGTTAAATAACAGTTCCCATTTCATCCTGCTTCATAAATCCTCAGTATGTTAATTTGTTTAAACTGCTTTTGCATAGCTAATAGTTAAATACAGAAGATTTTAAAAGGATTGAGAAAATTTTACCTTATTTAGATTAATATAGTCTTTTATACAATATTAGTAAATAAAAATGAATGAGCCTAGATTTTTTTTTTTTTCTTTTTTCTGCAGTTCCTTGAAGTAATGAGAACTGACCCAGTTTCCAAATAGTGGCTGTTAAAAAAGTATAATAATAATTGTCTCTGCTATTAACTTACAAGTGTTTCTTGGCATAATACGGGTTTGTAGTAGCACAGTAGTTTGTGCATTTTATTAGATTTTTAGGAAAAGGTTCAAACTAATTCCTGGAAGTCTTTAACATGAAGGAGGAACATTTCCTCCCCACAAAAAAACAGAAGTAAAAATAATAAAATATAAATAAAATATCTAATGTGCTGCAGCAGGTACAGGTGGGGGATAAACGGTCTCCTCTGCGGCTGATTATAAACATTAACCAGCAAATGTGTTCCCGTAAATACTGAATCAGAACTTGAGTAACATTTACCAGTTGAGCATTCAATCATGTACTTCTTGTCTCCAGGGTGAGAAGGCCAGAGGTTTCGGCAGAGGTTTGCAACCAGAGAGAATTATTGGAGCAACAGACTCAAGTGGAGAGCTAATGTTCCTCATGAAATGGTGAGGAATACAATTACCATAAATACCTACGTTCTGACTGACACTTTAAAGTATCCAGGTTCCAGTGGTTCTGTCTTTTCCATAAAATAAACCAAAGCTCACCCACCCTTAAGCTTAACATATTCATTGTTCCAGTAGAGTAGAAGTGGAATTTGTTTGTTCATTTTATTGTAAGAGCATGTTTCTTAAATTCACTCTAACAGGAAGAACTCTGATGAAGCTGATCTCGTCCCGGCCAAGGAGGCCAACGTCAAGTGCCCACAGGTGGTTATCTCTTTCTATGAGGAGCGTCTGACCTGGCACTCCTACCCCACGGAGGAGGAGGAGAAGAAGGAGGAGGAGAAAAAAGACGAGTAGAGGAGCAGACAGAGGTGTGAAGAGAAGGGAAGTGTGGAGGTAGGGCAGGAAATCAACCACATGCTGGTGAACTGTTGTCCAGGTTACATCTAACAGCTTTGGTGGGAGAACATCAGTTTGCTTGGATGCCAGTGTAGCTGACAGAGGGGAACAAGGTTTGTTTTCCTGCCCTTGAAGGAGATGCTGCACTTTCCTTTCCCCAAAAGATGCTCCCACCTGTGTCTCCGCTGAGAATGTCTTTGTATTTAGTTCCTTTTTGTTTTTAATAGTATGTTGACACTCAGTGCCTCTTATTTGCATTTATTTCTGTCATCAACAACATGTCATTCAATGTGAGCTGGTGCCTTTGTACTCCCAATATTCCTCCTTAGTTATCACAACGTGAATATTGATTTTATGACACTTAAATTACTTAGCGTTTGTCTCCTGCATGTTGGTTACATGAGCCAGAACTAGTGGTAGCTGAGTGTCTCTCCTCCCAGTCACTGGCCATCATTTAAAGACACTGACATGTGGCTTCATAGGGAGGATACCCCCCCCTTTGTCAGGATGCACAGGAGGGAACACCTTTTAAAGGGAAAGAGCTGATGGAGTCATGACACAGTGGTTGGAAAGTGTTTATCTCTTTCATAATAGTTTTTTTTTCTCTGTGCCACCGTGGTTCTTATTAAACACACAGGTTTAATACAAATGCTACATCAACAGAGGTGAGAATGTGTTATTGTACATGACTAATCGCGGCATCGCCTTTCAGATGTCCTACCATCTAGTATGGCAACCCTCAAATGAGAAATGTCATCAGAATGGGCTTCATTCCAGATCTTGTTTAATGTTTGACGTTAAACTGTCTGCTCAGATTTAAGCTTTCAGAATCCAGCATGTAGCTTAAGTTCGGTGCTATTTCCCATTTTGCTGACACCGAGGTATAAAATATCTTTTCAAACACAGTGTTTTCAGTAGTTTTCACTACTTCACTGACCTCCTTCGTTAATCTGGGTGCCCAGACGGCGTACACGCAAATGAGCATCTGGCTAGTTAGTCACAGCTGCACAGGAATCTCTGTAATTTACTGTTACACTTGTCCAGGCATTAGCAGAGTTGTGTTGACGTAGTGACACCTGCAAATGAAGCCTTTTCCCGGCGATAATCAGAGGACCAGCTCCAAGCTCTCAACAGTCTTGTCTGTATACAAGGAGCAGAATTAACCCCACTGTGTTTTTAAATGTATCTTAACCTTGGTTGTTTTTACCACTGACACTTGCAGAGGTTTTATAGGCTGTATTGTTTTTAGTATGCACTGACCGGGTCACACTCAAGACACAATGATGGACTACATTGTACGTAGTTTTCCTTTCTTGCAAACGGCACTCTTTTACAATATTTGCAACAAATATAAAAGCAGAAAGCTGTAAGAATCGGCACAATAATAACTGAATATACGTGTGCAGCCTGATGCTCAGTTATGGTGTTGAACGTACCTCGGCAGTGCTAATGTGTAAACTGTGTTCAAGCTAGAATAGTAGCTTCCTCTGTTAGCAGACCTGGGTTAGCTGGTAAAGTCCCTGCTTGCTGAATCAGTTCCACCAATTGTAGAGGAACCAGTTCACATAGTTCCACTACAATTTTAGTATTATGACTTAACGGTTCTGCTCACTGACTGACTTTCTGTTGAACTTCTGGGATTGAATCAGCTGCACCGGGGTTTGCTCTTTAGAATTTTATCTTGTGTCTGCTTCTTTCTTGAATTGCTTTAGCTTGTGTCGTCCTGTTGCATGTTAATATTGGTTTTCCTTGAAATGTCAGTCACATTTAAACTACTACTACTTCTACTTTGAACAATAAAGTCTTTTGTTTTTGTAAAGTGTACTTTTGTCATTTAGTTTCCATTTGATGCGGTAGATTCTGACATCCAGGATTGTTGCTCATCACAAAGATGAAAAGGACTGTAACTGAATCCAAAGAAAATTTTTATTAGTTTTCTTTTCAAATATTACAGAAGATGAGAGCCCAAATTCTTGAATGCCAGCAAGCACATGGTTCCTCAAAGGAAGAGAAATGCTGATAAAAGCTTGTTAAAATATATATTTTAAAAAAGCTGCTTCTGGCACAGACGCACACAAACTAGAAGCATGGCTGCATCTAAACCCGTTTTAGAAACTAAATCACTACATTTAATGAACATTGTTTCTATTCTTTAAATTCCTGATTTCTTCCATCTGAACCTCTGCACGTCTGACTCACCTGTAAACCTCTGCAATACACACTACTGACAAAAGTGTCAGTCATCTGCCCTCACTCGCATATATGGGACATCCTATTCCTAATCCATAGGGTTCAATATGACGGAAACGCTGTAGGCAAGTCTTTACTTAAACCCACAAACTTTCAGATTGGCTTGCTTCCTTTTCCTATTTAATGCTACTACATGAACACGAATCCAACAGCCACGCCGAACCCCTGCTGTGCAGAACCAATTACAGTTTTCAAAATCAGTGTGGTGTGACTGGCAGCAGGATCCAGACAAGGCAGCTGATACAACAGGGAGCAGGAGATAGCAGAGGCAACACGCTGTGTTTAAAAGGCAGGTCTTCACCGACACACCCAGGACCGACAACCTGCCCAAAGTCCAGTCTGCCGCACAATGGCCACGATGTTTATCAGGTAAAACAGCTGCAAGTAGCAGTGAGGTTGGACCCGCAGAGACATCTGACGTCAGCTGCCAGTGAGGCATGAAAATAGAGTCATCAAGTCGTTTCCCAGTTTAAAAAAAAAAAAAAAAAGGCTTCATTTAACCAGAGTTCCAAGAACAAAGACTTCAGTTGTGTCGTCCGTGTTATTCTGGTCCTGTCCTGCAGCTGTGCATCCTCCTAAACCATCTCTCCCAGGGATGATTCTGTGGCTGAGGATTATCTCCAACACACTTCTTTATCTGTTCCTTCGACCGTCACTGCGCCGCTTAGTGTTTTAAATGAGCAAAGCCTCTCGTCAGGACGAGCGTCTCACTCCTTCTCCTGCTTCTTGCCAGTTTTCCTTCTCCTGTACAGCGGCGCCTGCCGTCGGTTTGTGGCCACGCTGACGCCGCCGCCGCCGGGCCCGAAGTGAAGCAGGTGCTCATCTCTTAACCTGGAAGACACTTCCTGGTACAAGGCGCCCAGTTGACGCTTCACCTCCTGCAGTTTCTTCAGCGCCTCTCGTTTCTCGCGCAGGAGCCACGAACGGCGGCGGGTCAGGGCGGACACTTCGTCCTCCAGTCCCAGCAGGACGTCCAGCTTCCTCTTCCTGCAGTTCTGGGCGGCGATCTTGTTCTTGCCGCGGCGTCGTATGTCTTTGATGAGGGCAACCTGCTCCTCGCTGAGCTGCCGATTCGTCAGCAGGTCGTTGAACTCCTCCACCGGCAGGTTCACGATCAGCTCGCTGGAGAAAGGGATCTTCAGCGTCTGCGCGCGCCGTTCATCGCGGCCCCACGCGCTCGCCTTGGTGAGCCGTCTGTAGGAGGAGGGGTTGGGTCTGATGTGCTGACTCTGCATTTTGCCCAGCGGAGGAGGGGAGGCCTGCGACCAAGGCTGGTTGTACGTGTGATCGTGGTCAATACGAAAGCCCTCGAAGAACGTGTGATCCTCGTACTTCACTTTCTTCACAGTGTCAGTTTTCCATCCTCCCACCGCCCCCAGTGCCTCCTCCTCCTCCTCCTCTTCCTCCTGTTTAATGCTCACTGCCACTTCCATGTCGGAATCAGCGAACGCTTCCTCAGCATCGTCGTCACTGTCTTTGGATGAGAGACTTTCCACAGGTGACAGGGAGGATGAGGACGAGGAATAAGAGGAGGCCTCAGAGTCGCACGGAGAAGCTGGGCTGTGGCTGAAATCCAAAGAGAGACCAGAGTCGGTTTCTGCCTCGTCTTCGCCCTCTGAGAAGGAAAGAGAGAGAAGACAAGTAAGATTCAAAAGGTCATTAAACAGATACTACTCCAGGTCCTCCGTTATCGGTACCTCGCTGAACTCCTGCTTGACTTTGATCTTCTCTGCCTGCGTCTCCAGAAACGCAATGTTTATCAGTTTTTGGTTCTGTTTGGACCATATCACAGTCCAAGCAGTTCTCAGGACTAAAGGCGTCATCCAGAGCTAAGTCCAACAATCGAACATCGTCCAACATGGCGATATCGTCCAACAGGCCACTCAGTGGACTCTGCAGATCGTCCTCACCCTCAATGTCCGCTTCCTTGTCATCTGCAGTGGTTCTGGAAGGAGAACCCAAGCAGTCCTGGGTCACGTTCCCCTCCTGAGAGTTGGCAGAACTAGAAGGTGTTGAGTCCCATGAATGAGCGTTGGCATCTAAGTGTGAAGGGCAGTCTTCCATGTTGTCGGCCAGGTCGGGAACCAGCAGGTTCATGTTGAAGGCGTCCGAGTCGTCCGCGTGTCCCGTTTCTTCTGCCAATAGGTCCATGTGATGCGGAGGACTGTGACAGGTGAAGACGCTGGAGTCGTGGAAGGCTGCGCTCTGGTCATCCAGCTGTGCACTGGGGGTCAGCGGGAGCAGAACGTGCTCGGGTTCTGATTGCCTTCCAGAACCCAACAACCCTAGAGACAGGAAGAGGGGGAATCAATTATAGGTATATAATTATAGTTGAATATATATGTTGTGTTGTTTTTTTGAGCCTGGTTCTGCTCCACTGTCTATTTATTGTGTTTCCCTCTCTAGAACTACCTTAGTTTTTATACTTTTCAAGTTGCTGTCATCAGATTCAGGTGTGAGTTGTTGTGTGTTCTGGTTGTTCTTAGAACCCAGTCGTGTACCATTTAAAGCACCGTGCTGCAGGGGAGCCTCCGTCTCGAGGTCGGTGCAGTGGTGGAGCAGAGCTTCAGACCCAACATCTACAGGGGTCCAGCGTGCACGTGAACATGGAGTGTGGTCGGGCGACGTCCACATGTCAAAGTCTTTATCCTGGAGTGAGAGAACAGATGATTCTCAGGCTCTTCACGTAGTGTATCACAGTGGTTCCGTTGCTGAACGTAAACCTCACCTCAGGCTGCATGATGGAGAAGACGTCCTGCCAGTGGATCTCCAGGTCCGAGGGGTCGTCACTGGGGAGTGTGGGCCACAGCTCAGGGTCCCTGCCCGTCTGAGGTTCCAGTTCTGCCCTTGTAGCGCCAGCATCGCTTAGCTGCTGCATAAAAAGGCAGCAGGAGGAGTTCAACGGTTAGATTCAGTACAGACACCGAACATTGTGTTACTGACTGGATTGGACCGCGTGTTCCGGTATACGTGACTTCACGGGAAACCAGCTGGGTTCTCCCGGTTAACATGTCTCTGCACGGCAGAGGCTGATGCAGTAAACAGCGGGCATTGCATAACGGAGGGAGGGAGAGAGTGTGTCCGGACATGATGGGCAGTGATCCGGTTTCAAAACAAGCCAGTAAGTCACAAGGCCACGAGAGGCTCCGTGTTGTCGTCTGTCAGAGTCCGACATCCAGGAACTACAGTTCACTGGATCAAGTCTTGGACTGAAAGTTATTTTGAAGGTTTCTAGAGAGAGCAGCCACTTAATGAATGCATAAAAGGTGGAGTCGCTGTCACAACCTGCCTGTTGGGGTTTAGCTTATATACAAGGACATGAGAGAGATAAAGACGAGCTGAACGTTTAAGTTCTGGCCCGGAATCAGTCCTCGGGACGATGTTGTGTAGGATGTTGTTGACACAAACACTGGAACCTGATCCACTGCTGCACATGACTGTTACACAGTGTGTGTCTGCATGTGCGGACCCAGACTGTGTCTATTTATATATGGCTCAGTCTGCTTGTTGCTAAGTCTTACTACTCATTCATGTTGGAGCTGAAGCCTGTGATGGGATAAAGTGAACAGCTATGTCATATTTAGCCACACACTCCTGGGTCTTTAGGGATCCATACTTCATTAGTCTCAGTATTATCTCATGTCTGTGGATCTGTGGGTCCAAGCCTGACCGGCCTGTATGAGGCTTCCACAACCACAAGACTGGAGCCACGCCTCCTTATTGCTGGCCTGAGGCTGGTCTTTGTTGCCACAGTGGAGGTCTGACCCCACATCAGGAGTGGGGACATAAAGCCTAGCGTTGGCCTACAGGCTCACAGAGCATCAGTGGGTGGAGTCGACAGTGGACATGTTCAGATCCAGCACCAGTTAATGCTGCGATTGGATCACGCTGCCTTGCTTATGCACATCTGGACCCATGTCCAGTTGTTCTCTCCACAGATGTTGAACGGAGGCAGCGTCTCGCTGTGGGGTGTTTGTTTAGCAGGTGTAGCCTCTCTGCACATTTCAACTCTCCAGACTGTGTTGCTTCATGCTGCTGCTGAGCTCATGCGGCACCGTGAGCTTTACTTTACTTTCCAGTGACTCAACTATGACTCATAATGTCACATTATGCTCAAGGGTTGCGATGCTGGTGAACCCGTGACTCCGAAAATGGACGGATGGTAACAAATCCCAAAATGATTAAACCTTGTGTGATTCCATACACGACTTAATGAAAGTGTCGGGTAACATCTGTGTAATCACAAAACAGCCGATAAAAAGTAGAAGTGCTTCAGCTTTTGGACTTTAGTCTTTCTAGAAGCATCCAGTAGCTCAATACATTCTGTGATAAGTCGTCCATGTGAGTCTGTGGACTTCTCTTTACACCTCTGGAACCATTCTAAGAATGAGGATTATTATTATTTGAGGCGTTTTATTTGGTTGTTAATTTCTCAAATGTTCTGGTCAATGGGGTTTTAAATTAAACTGCTTGTTTTATTTGTTATCTTCTCAGTTGTAGTAGTCGGCTGCATTTAGGCGTGATCATCAAAATAATTCGAACGCTGTCTGACAATTTGTTTGTCTAGTTGGTTTGAACATTAACATCGCAGAGAAACGCCCCAGGGCTGGACCGCTGTACCTCCTCCTCCTGTCCAGCTCCGGCTCCGGTTCTGGGCTCCACAGCAGAACCATCGTGGTCTCTCTCCTCACCAGTAAGACCTCTCCCCAGTGGAGACAGCTGATCTGGATGTCCCAGGGGGAGGGGGTCTGGTTCCCTCTGGACCAGCCATGTCTCCAGCTCCGCACGAGGAACCTGTGGAGAAAAGAGTCACTCACATGCTCCAAAGTGCTTAACAACCTGTTTGCTAATCAATTTAGAAGCTAAAGACATGGCGTCATTAGCTAATTCAGCTAACTGCGCTTTCCTACCTGTAGTCTGTCTGCAGAGTGGACCCAGCCCAGCAGCCTCCGAGCCGTGAAGAACGTGTCCAGGTCCACACTCTTGGGGTGCAGGCGATGGCCGTCCTCTATATTGCGGAGGTTGTGGAACTGGGTCTGGGTCAGTGCTGAAGTCGGACCCAGGATCATGTCCTCCCAGGAGAGAGGGAGGTAGGGCCCGAGCCCCACGTCGACTATCACCCCACAGAGACTGAGCAGGATGGCAATCTGGATGAGCCCCTCGGTGAAATACTTCTTCAGGTGCAACATGGTGTGTCACAATATGAACAAAGAAGTCAGCAGGTGAGAGGATTTAGACACAGTGTCTTGTCTGGGGTCGGGAAACTCAAATCCACACAGCCAGGTGTGACTTCACGTAAATCCTGTGAAGACTCCAGTGGTTCCGTCCTGTGAGCGAGTATCACAGAAAAAAAAGAAATATTCAAGCTGCAGTTGTTGAAGCGCGCATGCACACACACGCACACGCACACTCTTCCTGCCTGGTTGCTGTCTGCAGCCTGGATGATGTAACTGTTCGTTTTTTATCTGTCTCCTCCCAGAACCAGAGAGCTGACTGTCTGTGTCAACACACTCACCAAAGGTACCTTGTACCTGCTCAGGTAGAGGATCGTATTGAACTGAAGCCTGGTTGAGCAGGGAGTGACACTCGTTTACCCAGGTCTAACAATGATGCCATAAACACTACATATAAATGCATTATTAGTGTTACAGGATGTGTGTGAAACGTGACTTGACCTTATTTCCTCTAAATAACAGAAGGAACAAACTGGTGAATTACTACTAATTGTACAACGTCCATCACAACCTACAACCGCGCAGTCATAATGAGTAGAGCTCGCGTTTTCAACCGTTTCCACGTTTCAAACACAAGTAGAACACAAAGACAGGAACGTCATAAAGTTCTTCTGAGCCATTATTCTGCCCTGTAGCAGTCGGAGGGAGCGGAGCCAGAGCAACAGGTTACACCACGGTGTCATCATTCGACACATTTATGATACAACGTTATACAATATACGTTAAATTATATAAAACTACAAAGGACGCAGCGAACAAACATGAAATTACTATTTAGTAACAAATAAACAGATTTTGGTCAGTCTTAACTCTTATATATACATATATTATAATGGTAGAGGCTCGTGTCTCACCAGAGGCGCCGCTTTCCGTGAGTCGCTCCAGATTTCGGGTGTTTTGTGGTTCGGACCGGAGGGTGGGACCGTTTTAAAGCGACACCGAGGTGACGTCAGTCCGCTCCTCCCAGCGTCTGACTCACAGCTGCCACAAACTGGAACCACGTGTTCAACGGGTGCAGTCCCGGCGCGGACAGGACACACGGAAATCACAGCTGATCGGTGTTTACGGGTTTTCACTCGGAACACGGGCTTTAAATATGACAATAAAGCGACAGTACAAAGATGCTGAGTTCAGGTTCCGGTAGGAAACCTGGACTTTCCGAGTACACGAAACACTAGGTGGCTTGTTATGAATATGCAATTAGATATCACAGGAGCTCGAATGACATTAACACAGTGCATATGTTCAAACTATATAAGTACACATACATGATCACGTGCCTGTTTGTTTACAGATCACAGGAAATAGTGAGGAAATGCAATGATTGGACATAATTTGTAACCTGGTTTCTTAAAGTTATTATTCTGAATAACAGTATAGTATGAATGGTAAAACAGAACCTCTGCAACTGGATTGTTTTTGTGCTTATTTATAATAATATACGTCATGTTTCAAAGTGAAGTTGAGCAGAAAAAGATCTGTCTGGTCCATCCTGGAACAGGTTCTCTCTATACGCAAAAACTGCAGCTCTCCGTTAAAGACTGACTGACTGGTCCTCTAGTGGAAAACACTGCAAGGACTCAATCAGATCCAGACATTCTGTAGAATCAAGCAAAGTGTAGTTATGAGCTGAAGGGGAGTTCCAATCCTATCGAGCTTCCCTGACAGTGTGATGATGGTCGGTCATAGACAGCCTTAAATAACAGACTGCCTCCTCTTGATTCTTGTCTCATTGACAGATATAATGCAAATATGTCAGGCTTTAAAGTTCAGCAAGTTTTTTATTCAGAAAAAAATTAAATAAGTGATAACAAGACACATGATGGTGAATCAAATATTAAAAAGTCTTTTACCATTTTGTAATGGACAGGAACAGTTCCTGCCCCCTGAGGTGCACATCCATACATATGTCAGACTAATAAGGCAAAGATAACACAGGATCAGTCAGACACAGAAGGAATTATAGTAGGTTTAGGGTTCATATTAAACAATATGATTAAAACTTAAGAATGGTCAGGAATGAGTGATGTGTGAAGCCTTCCAAGGAATAGAAATGAGTCTGGAAATGTCATCAGTTAGATTAAGTTTGCAAGGATCAACACGAAGCATGATGCCCACAACAGGCAGTTGGTTCATATTCACCACTGATCAAACAGCTTCAGTGTATTTAGTTCTGTCTGGATTTGTAGAAACACAGCTGACATAACATCTCTTCCTTCATATTCTATACTTTGGCACATGAGAACAATAAACAAGTGCATTTTCCATTTGTCTTCATACAACATTGTCCATTGTCAGCTCCAAAAGGCGTGGAGCCGACTGTAAACACTGGCATCTAAAGTAGAATGGAGGAGATGCTTAAAATGTCTTTATTTGATTCTGGATCCCTCAGACTGGAGGCACCACGGCCTACACTCATCTGGACCTCCTCCTCCTCCTAAGCCTTAGGATCCGGCCTCCTGTTCCTGTCCCAGGGCCTCCAAGAGGAGTCCCATGGGTGTCCTTTTCAAACCAATGCTCTCCAGTTTATTCTCCAGCTTGTTCTTCAGGCTGCGCAGTCTCACTGATGCATGGACCAGAATCACTGAGAAGGTGAGATACAGACAGATCCTCAATGCTAATGAGCAGGCTAATAAATTAAATGAATGGAGCCAACACTTGATGAAAACAGTTCAAACCACCAAAACTGTGAATAAAACACAAAAGATCCTGAATGTGTCTGTTCTAGCCACATTTAGATCTTTAATGTATATATTCACCAGGAGGTTCCTGAAGATAAGTTGTTCTTTAATTTTATGCCGGTGTAATTCTCTGTTTGTGTGCGTCCATCTTACTCAACACAGGAAAAGCGATTCCAAATAGGAACACAGCCACGCCTCCCAGGACTGATATGAAGAGGTAACTGGCCAGGAGAATGGCCAGCAGGCAAGCTGATGGGTGGTTTCTACGGAAACGACGGATAGGAGCTTGGTTCTCTGCAGCCCAGACGAAGCCCAGGAACAGTGATGTCACCACCACCGCCCCGACACACAACTGGAGGGGATGGAAATACCTGAGAAGTCAGCAACAGGACAAGTGAGGAGTACAAGATTAATAATAATACATTTATAGACAACTCTTCTGTTATTTAAGGTGAATGCAAAGAATTACAAGTACGTATTGTCACATTAGATTTTAAACAGTGATGTCTTTAAATGTGGGTCTGCAGGTGGACACATCGTCAGGTCTCGTCTCACATCACTATACTTGAATCAGCTCGGACTCTCCAGACTGAGACGTGTTCAGCTCCTTCACCAGACCCTTATCATGTATCTGACTCCAGTTTGAATGAGTCTAAGTTGTAATTCCCTGTTAGTGACAGCAAATATCTATTTAGATATTTATTTGACGTAACCTCGATCCCGAGAATAGTAATATGACAAAGCAGTTATGTCACATATGAAATAGCTGTCATTTTTTTCAAAAGACATCCTCATTTTTTCGTTTCTATGGTAACAGATAATCGAGGTCAGATGTCAGCATTGATGTAGTAGAGTGAAAGATGTTATGTCACAAAGAAGCGCCTACTGCGCTCCCGTCAGTTATGGAACCAGATGATGAAGCCTGACCATCGACCTTGCATCAGAGCAACACATCTAGGGTCACTTTTGTGTTTTTAGTTTCTCACTGTGGCACTTTGGAAGGAGCCACGTCAAACGATGAAACTCACCCCACAAGCAGCAGGAAGCCTAACGCGGACAAGAGATAGTTACTCTGGTAGTACAGCAGGTTGTTGATGATGCGGTTGTTCCAGCGGTCCAAGTCGCGCACGTCGGGCACAGCGAACCGGGCCGAATTAAGGAGAAAATCGTCCAGGCTGCGGAGGGGTGGCGGCTGCACGCCTGCCATTTTTCCTCAACCACAATAAACTTGGTTACCCAAGATGCAACGCGGAAAAAAGGGGCAGGGCGTAAACACGGAAGAGGTTGAGAGTTTCAGTCGTTCGTGTTCGTGCGCGTCCCCGAGCATACCGGAAGTCCTCGGTCCCACAATAATAAAAGGCTATGACTTAACTAGTAATAACTACACATCAGTTATTACGAGCTTAATATAACGTTATTTAGTAACAAGTAGTTTATCTTTAAGGTAAATTATGTTCCTTATCTTGGCTTCATCCAAATAACGACTAATGAAGGTCATGACATAAATATTATTAGCTTATAGCTTATAATGGGCTTGAGACTTTTAACAAAGCTTCAACAGAAAGCTTTCTGTTACACAAACTTTTACCATTAAGCAAGCTGCCTTGTTCATTTAACAGTTTCCACATTTTACTATTTTGGCCTCTTGCTTTTAATAAGATTATTAATTTTGCTAGTCCCTTAATTGTAAACAATTACACAATCAGCTGTTTGAAGTGTTCCTTAAGAATGGATCTACATCTAAATGAGCATAACAATAGTCCAAGGGATTATGGTGACTCAGTGTGATCAGCCCATTCCACCAAAAGATCATGATCTTACGTATATTTTTCTACATCTGGTACGAATCTTAAAAAGCAACAACTTTAATTTCCATTATACAGAATCAAAACCACACACTGCAGCAGTGTGGTTCGGTGATATGTGCACATTTTATTGTGAAAGAGAAGAGCGCGAGCACTGACGGGAACGCGCCCTGCCCTAGACGCTCCTGCTGCGGGAGCGCGCCCGGGCGGCTCCGTAAAAAAAAAGAAAAATCCGTGATCTCGGTGTGACAGCTCAGAGCTGTCCACGTCAACACACCGAGCGAGGACGGTGGTCGTGGCGGCGGCGGCAGCGATGGACTCCACGTCTCTGGTGAGCTGCTTCTTTCTGGGTTTCTGTGAATTTCGGGTTGCGAGACCCACATTTTTACAGGCTGCAGGACTGTTTGTTGTGTGCTCGGTAGTTTATGTAGAATATTGTTCCTGTTTATTAGTCCATTTGTTGCATTACGACAGTTTAGGCTGTGGACAACACTGGGGTGTAGGACGTGGGGGAGAGGGAGGACAGGCTTGGTTGGACGGTCTTTACAACCAGAAACAGGCGTAATTGATCTTTTCCTATGGATCCTAAACGTGGCCGTCGTGTCATTTGACTGTGAACGCGCAGGCCTGATCTGATCAATGTTCCACGCGCTGAAAAGCCTCACTTTTTATTGTGCGTTCAGCGATAGTGCACAGGTTGTGCAGCTTGCAGCGCGGCAACTTGTGTTGGACTAACTCCTCCACAATGGAGCGATTGAGCCGCAGCTCTGATCCACTTACCGGGTCCGGTGCGGAGCGCAACAGGACCGCACGTAAGCCCCAGCCTCGGCTCCTGCGGGATCACTTTGTAGTGACGGACCGGCGGAGACATGATGGCGCCTGAGTCACACATGAAGCAGAGAAGCTGTGACGGTGTCGTCGCTGTAGTTAAACCGCGTGTCAGTCTGTAAATGTCTGCGTGTGTTCAGCATATGCGTTCAGCTGACGTAGAGCGGAGATGGTGCCACGTCCACCGTTCGCTCTCTCTCTCTCTCTCTCTCTCTCTCTCTCCTTGCTCGCCCTGCGCGCCGCTCATTCAGCCTGTCTGTTATCGCCTCACTCTCTTACTCTAATGTAATGTAATAATCAGACAGGTGTTAAATATTTTTTCATCTCTCTCATTCTTAGTACGTTTAATTCTCCTGCTTCGACAGATTTCTATTGAAAATCTATTTTGCACACTTGTTGCTGTTAAAATAGTTTATCAGTACTGACGTTAATTAATGAGTTTAGCTTTATCATCTATTTACTTACTTGTGGCTATATTGTGAATGTGAGTTTTATCCTTCACAGAAGCCAGTAGCTGCAGTGGAGGTTGTATTTTCCCTCTGATGGATCTGGTTTTACGTTACAGACCCACAATCTCTGCTGATGAGTGGAATGTGCCAGTGCAGACACTTAAAGCCCCAAACCTATTTGTCCTCATTGTTTTGTGCAACATTTAGAAGATTTCCACCACTGCACATAGCTCAGTGTTTAATATAAGCAACAGGTTTTCGGTGTAAAATACAGAAGGCTGCAGCCAACTTTCTATTTATATTTGCACAGACAATGACGGGAGCAAGCGCTCAGCGGCAAAGTTATATAACAACTCAGACTAAAGGAAAATACCATGAAAAGAAAGTTCCAAAAGTGAGTTTGATATAAACAGATGAATATGTAGAGCCTAGTTAAAAGTCAAATAAAGTCAGCAGAGCATCAAACTTTAAAAAAATGTTATGTTGTTTATTAAAACACCATTGTTTTATTTCCCACTTTAATCAAAATATGAACATTTCAGTGCAGGACTAGTTTGACTGTAAATAAATCATTGGGAAAAAGGTGAATCTCTCTATATTTTATCACACTGAAGTCTAAGCACTAATCCTCCACAAATGCTTTATACTTAAAACTTAGTTTGAATTCAACAGTTCATCTTGGTCCTGGTCTAAGTTCTGTGATACACTCTGACTGTGAATGTATACTAGTCAGTGCATAACAGAACTTTGACCCGGTCTGAAAACTCTTCAGGACACATGGGCGTGTGGATGAAAGATGAGGGATCGGAAGCAAAAGCAAAGCTATGCAAACTGGGATTATAGCCTGGAGACAAGCGTGCCAACTGGTTGGACTGGACACAGTCTGTGTGTGAATGTGTGGACTGGAGAAAATGCTGAGCAGGTGGGAGAAGGTCCACGTAGACGCTGGGCCTCTGTCCTGAATGAGTGAATATTTAAAGATGTCCTGTTGTTTGTGTTGCAGGAACCTTCCCTCTACACGGTCAAAGCCGTTTTTATCCTGGACAACGACGGCAACAGGCTTCTCTCAAAGGTAAGAAAGACGGACCAGCGACCACAACTCATCAGCTGCCTCTGAAGCAGGGACATGGGGGGGTTGTCCTTTTAAATGCAGCTGTCTATTACCCACAATGCTTTGCTTTGGCACACTCAATTATTATACAGGGCCAAAGACTTCATGTCTGAACACTGCAGGCAGTTAGTATCAGCAAATGACTGAAAAAAAATCCATATGTGTAATATTTTGTAGCTGCGATTTGCTGCCTAAACTTTATTTAAACTTTATTATTTCTATTATGTTGAGGCTTTACCTTGTTTCTCACTAACTATCATTCTTTGTGTGACTGATCTGTTTGGGTTGATATGCTTTCAGTACTATGACCCTGAGCTGTATCCCTCCATGAAGGAGCAGAAGAACTTTGAGAAGAACGTCTTCAACAAGACGCACAAAGCCGACAGTAAGTGTGTTCATAACGGAGCTTCAAACCAGCAGAATCAACGCCCGCAGCCTGACCCCACCGCTGGCGTCATTATTACCCATCCAGGAGATTTGTCTATCATGCAACCTCACACTTAGTCCTTCTCCGTCATAAGCCAACAGCAGGTTTATCTGTTTTCCATTTCCTCTCTCACCTGTTCTAGACGAGATCGCGTTCCTGGAGGGGATGACCATCGTCTATAAGAGCAGCATTGATCTCTTTTTCTATGTGGTGGGAAGTGCTCAGGAGAATGAGGTAGGGGGTTTGTGCTGTACATCACCTCGACCTGCACAGTGTTGACACATTTACTCCACAAACCTTTAACAACACCAGCAAAGCGATCCTGTTAGTGATGAACCCCTAAATGTGCCGCACGCCTTGGTCTAAACACACAGACTCTATGTTTACAGCGCATTTGTCAAACAGGAAGTGATGCAGGAAGTAGAATTATCGAAACCAACATGATTATTTTATCACACTCCACATTATATTTAAGTTCATATATTTGCCAGAAAGGTTTCAATGTTCAGATCAGGAGGTTGCAGCATTTTTAAACCAGTATGACATCAACATGGAGGATTTTGATGAACGCTTTCTCTTCCTTTTTACCTCTGGAGCAGCAAAAATCCAGTTCCTGCTACAAGAGATTAGCTCGACTAAAAATGTGACTTTAAGTAGCCTGATGCTAAATATAGCTAATAACGATAAGTGTAGCTGTTCAGCTCCTACACTGCTATGAAATGATTCAAGGTGTCGTTTTAGCTGTAACAAGTTTTCAAATGGTCCTCGTGACGTGTTTGTTCGGGCCCTGAATAATTAAATGCACAAACTACAGCTTGTTTCTCTCCACAGCTGATGCTGATGTCAGTCCTCAACTGCCTGTTTGACTCCCTCAGTCAGATCCTCAGGTACAGTCCTTCACCGAGACACAAGCAAAGGCTTAAATAATTGACAGGGTGAATTACATCAAATGAAAAAAAAGCCGCCTCAGTTACACAGAAGCAGAATGAGTCCAAGACCCTCTTTACTCAGCATTAGCTGGCAACATCCGTGCATGTGTGGCAGGTTCCCTCAGTGCTCACTGCAACATTAACAACCGAACTACGGCTGTCATGGTTGCTATAGGAACCAATGCGGTAGTAATGCAGGGCGTGGGCATGGAAACATAAAGATATGACATCGTACAGTGTGGGAGATCATTGGCTGCTCTGACCTGCCCTTTGAAGTGCGTGGTGGCGTAGCGGTGAGCTCCGCTGGCTCGTTAGCGAGGTCGTGAGTACGATTCCGTCTGAGTGCGTCTGGGTCAGAGGCACGAAGGTTAATGTTGGCCCAGTGATGCAGGAGCGACCTGCTCAGACCTCCATTTAACCGTTTGGTACTGATCAGGAATGAGGTTTTCACTCACTGCTTGTCAGTGGGAAATATTAAGGTTAAAATCCGATAAGGTAGAAAAGTGCTGTCATTTACCAACAGTCACTGACATCAGTCCTGGCAGTTTGTGAGTTGCTCTTGTTTTGTGTTGCAGGAAAAACGTGGAGCGGAGGTGTTTGCTGGAGAACATGGAGGGAGTGTTCCTGGTGGTGGATGAAATCATCGATGGAGGGTAAGTGAGATCCTCCTCTGTACGTCCTGAACAGGATGTTTTACTATTACTGTAGAGCTAAAGTCTTCAGCATTGATCCTTTACTGGATGGAGCCTTTGCTGATCGGTTGCTCCACTGTGTTGCCAGGGTGATTCTGGAGAGTGACCCCCAGCAGGTCCTACAGAAGATCAACTACAGGGTAAGACGACGAGTCCAACCAACATCACGTCAGAAAAAAATCAAATAAAAGGAATCATCGGCCGTATGGTATTCAGGGAACATGCCTGTACAGAGTAGCTCATTTTGTAGCATCCTACGGCTTTTCCTCATGGGCTCCTTGTCTCCTTGTCTCCTTGTCTCCTTACCTCCTCTTACATGTTTTACCTTTCTCTCTCTCCTTCTCCCGGCGTCGCCTCTTCTGATTGGCGTCAGCTAATGTCAGAGCAAGCCTATGGCTTCGTCCTGTTTGATTACATCACCGGTAACCTAGAGGGACAGGCAGACAAGAGCCCGCGGCTGTAGACAGACAGACAGAGGGTGAGGAACAGAGCGAACAAAGGCAGAGAGAACGAATGAATGAAGCAGTGAGTGAGGGACAAAGGAGGGACGAGCAGCAGATGAGGTGAATGGGAGCATGCTGACTAATGGGTGAACAACATGGCTGCAGTGTTCTTCAGCTTTAACACTACCTGTTGCTGGTGCCAGAGGAAAAGTCAGACTTCATCCTCAGGGACACGTTTGACAAGAGTTGTTGGGACATTTGAGTCTGTGGACGAATGGAGCGAGTTGGGATCGGCTGCACTGACCCATCTAATGGCTTCACCGTGTTAGCACTGACCTGTGTGTGTGTGTGTGTGTGTGTGTGTGTGTGTGTGTGTGTGTGTGTGTGTGTGTGTGTGTGTGTGTGTGTGTGTGTGTGTGCGCATGACCTGATTACTTTGTCATACATGCAGTGATGCAGTTTTGTGTTACAGGCGGATGACAACCCATTATCTGAACAAACTGTGGCCCAGGTAACACACACACACACACACACACACACATACAACTACATGTGCAGTTTGTCAGGGATCACAAACTGAGCACTTGTTGATCCCTGTTGCTAATAAGTAAAGCAGATGTTAAAATACATAATCAGAACTGGAACGAGCAAAGTGAGGACGTGTGAGGTGCTGAAGCTTCCTGACAGACGCACTTGTATGAACTGCAGGTCATTCTGTAGCATTAACTCGTTACTTGCTGGAATCAGCTCCTACACATTAACACATTACACAAAGGCACCAGTGGCTTCAGGCTGCATGTGACTGCTCTGACTCACCGTGCATGTATGTTATAATGTAGAATAGAGCACTAACAGGTAGTTGGATTATTATTAAAACCTGAACCCAGTGATTTCTGTGCTTTATTCTGATGATTGCTGCTTTTCTCTGCTGTCGCTTTAACCCTCACAGCACATAACAGAGAAACTGGCACTGACCTCTAACGTAAGTCTCTGACCTGCTACTAACATTCTACACTGAACCGTTATTTGCTACATGTTTATGCTGCTTATTTCATTTTACTGTGCTGTGTGCCATATTTGAAGGGGCCAAGCTGTATATAAAACATTACAACCATGTGCATAGCAGCCGTTACAGTTACAATTCAGCGTTTATTATCAATAAGCCTCAAACCTTAAGTAAAGACTTACCTTTAGCTACACTTTCAGTTATTCATTCATTTGCTGCACCTGGTGAAAGTTCAGGTAGGGTGACATCACATCAGCAGTGTATTGATCAGTGCTGGTGGCAGTATAAGGTTTAATAATACAACATATTCTTTATTGAGTTGTTTAATACTTCAATAGATCATAATTAGTTCAAAACATCCCACTGCGTTTTACATATGTCTTAATTAATCTATTACATAGTAAGAAGCACGGATAGAAGCGTCTGTAGCTGAGTTCACCCTTCTGGGAACGTTATGGGCTTCATGTGCCACCTGCTGTCAGGATGAAGGAAACGCTCAGTGAAGAGATATTATAGGGAATTTAGATGCTTCATGCACAGTCAGACACAAACAGCTCGACGTTAGTAACCACAATATTTCAGGTGAATTCAGCCGTTTTATATAGAGAATCATCTGGAATAAAGTAGATGCTATAAATACTGTGAGACTCCTCGAAGCGCTGACAATAAAGTAATTTATATTTATATTTCACATTAATATTGCATTTAAAAAGGGACACGCGTCATGCTAACAACAAATCTACCTTTTAAACCTTTTTAATCTAAAATAAAACGTCAGCCTCGCATCTCGATTCACACACTTGTTTGCTCTGCCATCTAGTGGTTGTATCACGGTACTGCAACGCAAAGAACCGACTATGAGTAGTACATGAAAACCTGAATAATCAGGTATAAAATCAGATATATTGCATTTAGGTTATGTTTTACTTAATCTGAATACAAACATTAACATAACTTAACTGGAATCAACAACATTTTAACTCCAAGCGATTACACTGACTTGTTAGAGAAAACATATCAGCATTGACTGAGTTAAATCTGATTATATGTTACAGTACATATCAAATCAATACCTCAAACGAGGCAGAAGTTTACTTATATTTTTATTCTCTAGGTATGTGTATTATTATAACAGCATTTCTGTCTTCTGTCTATGTTTCCCAGGTGCTGCAGTCAGCGAAGGAGCAGATCAAATGGTCCATACTGAAGTGACACGAACAGCAACATGTAGAATTCACTAGTGAACATTAGTCCCAGAGTTATTTTTGTAGAAACGCACTAAAAAGGGAAGATGGTTACAGCTTTATAGAAGAGTTAAGCAGCCCGTGATGTTGCTTGATGACATTTAGTTATGTTGTGTGTGGTGTCATTAACTTATTTGCTTGGGTGATATAGGGATGCAGAGGCCAAATCACACCAAGATGTTTAGTGTGTTTCACTAATGAAGAGCAGAGCATCTCAACGCAGTCAGTAACAGAGAACTCATGCCTGGTGGCATTTTATTCATTGGTTTATGTTTATTTTGGTGAAGCAGGATTTTTCACCAGTATTTTTGTTTTGGTTGTTGAAATTTGAACAGCTTTCTGTACACAAAAGCCATTGTCCCACAAACTGTAGCACAGCGTAATCACTATTGTTACTAAGTCAGGAATTCATCCTGGAAAATGTTACTGCTGCATATGTGATTCAGTTTTGATCTAAATCTGCTGCAGTAACATTGCATAGGAGGTGTTGACTCGTCCGTCATCTGTCACTGACTGCTTAGTTCAGGACACACGTCCTAATGTGTTAAATGTTAAATGTTACTGTAACTTCCTTCTAATGACATAATTCATTTTTATGGCACCTCAAACACTATAAAACTCTGAATGCAGCTTTTTGCTGGCTGCATTGCAATGAAGTTATTATCATATGCATGAGTCCACATAAGTTATGAAATATTTTTATTGGAAAGGAAAAACGTCCAAAGACAAACTAGCGAAAACATTTATTTTGTTTACATATTTATCACAGATTTAAACTGTTTACTGTCCACTATTTGTGAGATTAATAATAAAACTAAATCTGCTGCTGGCGTTTTTTTTTTCTTGTGTTTAACTCTGGAAGTCTTCATTTGTTTACGATCCACAACTTCATGAATATTAGTGATCGCGTCATCAAGGGCGTTCTGTGCGTGGGTGGGGTCAAGCAGTTTACTGGTTAAACCAGGTGACGTCAGCAGACCCTGCCAGCCAATGGTTCGTTCTGCTAATAAATCCCTGTGACGTGATTGGTGGTTTCGGATTCTTCGTTTGAAAACTGTAATATTCACGAGCGTTGGATTTTATATGTTGAGAGTGATGGACTGTGAAAAACGTAAAAGACGGTCAGTGAAATTAATTTATGCGACGTGTCTAAGACCTTTAGTAATAGTATTATAATAATATATAATATAATAATAATATTCTAACTGTTGCGCTATTGACGCTATTATTAACACTATTATTCCGCAAACATTGAAGAGCGAGCTCTAGACTGAACAGCAGGAAGACAACTATACACAGACATCTGAATTAAAATGTTCAGATCAAATGCCAATGCGTGTCTTTTGGTTTGTTAGCACTAATTACTGCTTCAGTTCCAAGGTTCATAGGTTGATAAGTGGTGAGAGCGCGTATGTGGCGCTGTGATGGACTGGTGACCTGTCCACGGCCTCTGGGCCCACAGCTGGAATAGGAGCCCAGGCTCCCGTGTGATGCTGCACAATATTAATCCATCCACAGAGTGCTGTAGCTGCAGGAAGCTCTTCTGGCTGCATTACTATAATTACAAGTTACAATAGCCACATTTGTTTGTTTGTTATTATGGGAGCATCAAAATGAATGCTGACACACATTTTTGTGTTAACAACAGTAAGGATATGAATAATGGTAGATCAGTCCGAAGTTAAAGTAAACCTATGGCTCATACTGTGAAAACAGGGGAGGCGTAGATGGACCTGGGGGCCAGTACGAAACAGAATCATTGAACCCTCTCTCTCTCTCTCTCTTGCTCTCTCTCTCTCTCTCTCTCTCTCTCACTCATCATCTGAACTGCTTCATCTTCATAAAGGAGGTGGAGTCAAGGTCAGTTCTGTGTGTGAGCGCTGTGTCCTGATGATCACTGCTGATGTGATGGAACAGCCGCTTGGTTGTTACATATTTATGCTTTACAGCTGTAACAAAAAGCTTAATAACAATATTATAACTGACCATTTAAAACTTAGGCGGCTGTTTGCTATACCTTCAAATTAAAACTGGGCTTTTGGGATGCTTTGCTTTCCTTTACATAATATATACTTTATTCAGGCTCAAATAATGAACATTTTTCCATATGGCCACACGTTGGTGAGTGTTTGTCCCATTGGTGACCACAAACAAACAGGTTGTTCAGTTCATAAGTTCCTCTGGGTTTTTTTATATTCATTATGTGCAAATGCACAGTTGTGGTTTCAACTAAGAAACAATAGAGACACAAACATCTTTGCCTGGAAAGAACATTTCAGAGTTTGTAACATTAAATAACAACACAACATGTTTGATAATTATCATTTTAAATGACAAAACTTTGCTTTCACCTCCTCCAAACTTCAAACTAGACTTCATTCACATTAACGTATTAAATGAGCAGAGTTCATTTTGCGAATGTGAGGCAATGTGAGAATCATAATCTGATTTATGTGCAGTGAAGGTTTCACATTACTTTGGTGATTCTGTGCTTACATAGAACCAAGGTACATAGAACGTAAACCCAGTAAACAACAACAAGACAGTGTTAATTGCTGTTTGGTTGCTCAGTGATTAGAGCTTCAGCCTGGGAAGCAGATCCCCCACCATGGCTCCAGGTGTGTCCTTGAGCAAGACACTTCACAATAGCACCCCAGGCACTGATCCCTCAGAGGACGGGTCACAGGCAGAGATTAATGTCCCCACTGTGGGATAAATGAGGAAATCTCTCCATCTTGTTTCTTAGGAGTCCAGCGGCACACAGGAAGAAGCTGTTTTTATGACCTGAAGTTCTGGTCCGGATGTGGTACCAGGCGAAACAGCGTGTTAAAGCAGAGCACATTCACAAAGAAGTCTGTTTGTGTCAATATGTTCAAGTCTGTTGTACTTTGAAGACCAGACAAAGAAGAAGAGAAGAACAATGTCCTCAATTTAGAGATGAAATAAAGAAACAAGATAGTTGGAGAAATTAAAACACACCAGAGGGTTTGAGCTGTTAGTGCCCAGTGGCCCAGTCCACCCTCACTTTAGAAATCACTGGTTACCAGCATGAAGAAAAGGCCTGAAATAATAAATAAGACATTTTTCTCAGATACCACCAATGCAAAAACAGACTGTGCTTTATTTTGTGTCTAATTAAGAGAATATCTCACATCTCACACATATATCACAGTTCCTAAACTCCTAAGCTGCGTGCTGTCAGACTGTTGAGTTGTCCAGTCTACCAGCGGTGAGTATAAAGGATCTGCAGTATTGCTCCTTCCACTGGGGGTGGATCAGACTCCACTTAAGGAGCTGCTCTGAGCCTCCACTGTGTGATACAGTGGATGAGAGGTGTAGCTCATGATGGATGTCAGCTTGGCCAGCATCCTCCTCCACAGAGTCCAGTGGACGGCCCAGGACAGAGCGGGCCTTCCTCACCAGCTGGTTCCGCCTTTTCCTGCCTGCTCCCCGTCAGACCACAGCATAGAGAATAACAGAGGCTACCACAGAGAACCATTAAAGCACACTTCGAAGGACCTCAGCCTCCTCAGCAGGTGGAGGCCACTTTGACCCCTCTTGTACAGGGTGTCAGTGCTGTGAGTCCAGTCCAGTTTAAACTCTACATAAGCAATCTAATCTAACATTATATTGGCCAAAAACCTAAAACCTTGATGTTAGTCTGAGCCATATGTGACTAAAACCTTCAATGCATGTTCCAGCTGTCAATCAACTTCCATTTAAGGACCAGTTAAATACAAAAGAGGGTGAGCAGCGATCGGCTGACTCAACACAAAGCAATAAACCCTCATCATCATCATCATCGTCATCATCATGTTCCAGGTGTATGGATGGACTGAGTCTCCTCCTTGCCTCAGCCATGTTATCCTCCTGGAATCCCTGCTAGTCCACTTTATATGTTCCACACAGAGCCACCACCGCTGTCATTGGCTGGAGGGAATTAGCATGTGGTGCCTGATTGGCCAGAGAACTGACAGTGACAGATTAGCTCATCACTGATTGGGTAATTAAACGTGTGACGTCACCGTGTGTGGGTGGGGCAACAAAAGGGAGAGGGACACAGAGAGACGACTCTGGAAAAGAGAGAGAGAGTGAGCGAGTGAAAGAGAGAAAGAGAGAGAAAGAAAGAGGGTGGGGAAAAGCGTGATAAAGAGACCCAGCACTAACACAGAAGAGAGAGAGAGAAAATTTAGTCTCTATTATGATTTATGTGACTTTAAAACTTTTATTGGACGTCTGACAAAAGACAAAACTTATTCCATTTATACTTGCAATTGAGTTTTAATACTCTAGCGTCGTACCTCGTGTCCTTTTGGCCAAAACGTTCTGGCTAAGCACTATGTGTGAGGAGGATGATGTAATGTTTAGACCCTGTTCAGTCTCAGTTGCTGTGATGTCATAACGTCTTCAACAATTACACAGGTTTATTCTCAGGGACGCGGCATTAAAGAGCTGCGTCTCTCTCTCAGATTTCCATTAGCTCCGTCTCTGTCCGGGCAAATGCTCGGCCTGCGAACCATCACCTTTCATCTGTGGAAATGTAATTGTTTGCTGCAGCGGGCTCCAGCTGGACGCCTGGCCGCCAAAATTAATTAGCACCTTAAAAAAGGAGCGGCCGAAGCAGCGACAGCAGACGAGTCGCTGCCAACGACAGCTGGCGTCCACGGGCCAGAAACAAGAGAGCTCCTGAGAGAGTGCGGAGACCCCAGAGACGTCCAGAGGGAGCAGAGACGCCGAGAGCTGAGACCAGAAGATGGATCACAGTGTTCTGCACGTATGGTCAATGCGCTGGTCCAGGCCGGTGGGAAACTGGGCCAAACAGAACCTGTCCATCCCTGGAAACAAGCAGCTCAGCGTGATGGGCGCTCTGAGGGCGGACGGTGCCGGTTCTACGGGCTGCTCTGTAATTAACCGGCCACCGGTTCAGGCTTCGCTGTGAACGCGGACCCTTTAGCTCCAGTGGTTGGATGATGGGCCCGAAAGCCTTTATGAAACCTTTATGAAACCTTTGTAGCTCTTTGTCTGGACTCAACCCGGCACAACTCTGTCACCGAACAGAAACACAGCACAGGCCTTCATGCAGCTTGGCCACAGGCCTCTTAGTCAAATAAATGGAAGCTAAATAAATAGAAGCTGAGTCTGGCTGGAGCAAACTGAGGGGCCTCCTTCACCAGCGTCTGGTCAAAGATCATTTGTGTTTTACAAGATGAATCACTGAGCGTTACTTTTCCATCTGCCTCCACCCAGCACCGCTGCACCAGGCTCCAGGTTTCCCTCAATGTGAAGCATTTAAGATGAAGTTAAACCTAAAATGAGGGTTCAGGAGTTTAAGCGTCACCTTATCCCTTAAACCAGAACCTTCACCTTAATCCCAAATCTAAATTTGAACCTGAAAATGCACACAGCGGTTTGACATCACTCTTTATAATGGTCTGCTTTGGACCCACGAGGCACAAAAATGAGCCACACACACACACGTGCAGACACACTTTATGAAATATGCCCCAGTGCTTGAAAAAACAAACGAGCTCCACGCAGGACCTCAAACCTCTGATTGGAGAAACACAAATACAGCCGAGAGAAAAACACACTGCTACAATTAGCAAAAGGAAAACCATTTGTCCTGGTGTGAAGGTAAACACATAGAGACAAGGTAATGAAAATAGAGGAGGAGGAGGAAGAGGAGGAGGGGGAGGAGGAGGAAGAGGAGGAGCCGGAAAGCAGGCGGGTGCTTCTGATTAACTCTGAGAATATTTAACTGTTAACACTATTTAACACAACCTGCACAAAACTAAAGGTAGATACTTTTTGCAGTAACAGTTTCTCTATTTAGAGCATCACCATCTTTAAATAGAATCACTTCTAAAGACTAAAGACAGAACAGGTCAAACAATAATACTGAGGTCAGTTTTCTTATCCTATAATATTTTAAAACCGAGTGACACTGATTCAGTGATAATAAAGTTTAGTTTTTATACTGTATTGGTTTAGTTACTAATAATTGAAAATGCTCTGTTGTTTTCATTGCTGCAGTGTTCTGTTCTACCACCAGGTGGCGCCAGGAACCAGGGCAGCCGTCAGTTAACAAACACTGCTAATGGCAGTCATCAGCTGCGCATTAGTACTAAAGAAAAACACTTCAATGAATAAAATTGACATCTTTTGTGACATTGGTGTATTAATGTGCAAACATCACCAAAACTGCAGCTGATAAAAGTGGAAATGTTTCATCTTGGACTAAATGTGTGTTGTGTGTTGGGTTTGGATTTACATGAAGTGATGTGAGTCGGGGTCAGGTTCCTACTCACTCTCGCCTTCTTGCCTTTCACGCACCTTTTTCTTTTCACACGCATGGTTTTCTTGTGATTGACTCTGCGTCTGAATGCTCGTCGCACAGACAAAGGAGCGACAGGCGGCTGTGATTGGTCACGGCCGGCGTTGACGGCGCGTGATGGGAGGGAGCGGGAGCCTCGCTGCGCTGCGTCGCTCTGACGCCTGTCACGTCTTTAACTTCAGGTTCTCATCAAAGCTGTTTTATTCTTTATCTGCAGCTTCTACGTTCACGTCTTACGCGTTCAGTTTTCTTACAAAGCGTTAGTTACTTCCATTCACCTTTTGATGTGTCCAGTTCAGAAACTATTCAACCATTGGTTTAAGGCTGTTAGTGAAAGATGAGGCCTCGTGTAAAGAACAGTCCCTTCACTTTATCCACTACAGCTTTTCATTCATCGGAGCAGTTGTTACAACTTTTACTCTATTCGTGCCTTTGGTCTATTGGTCAGTTTGAATATAATAAATTTCGTGAACATGTGCTGTTTGGATAAATGACGTTTGTCCTGATGTCGGGACTTGTGGTTCAGCATTCAGAAATAAAATCATGGTATAAACTTTGTTTTATAGAATATGGATATAAATAATGAGATCATATTTGTGTTTTATGTGGGTTACACTACGCAAAGCAACACAATGTATTCACCTTCAAGATTCATAATGAGAATCAACACAGTTCCATACTGCACTCCAAAATTAGACACACACACACACATACACACACACACACACACACACACACACACACACACACACACACACACACACACGTCTGTTTATTTACAACTATTGTCAAGCATCAGTAATGGATTATAAATTAACACTAGCTCAGATTAGCTTGAACACGATGGTGTGTGTGTGTGTGTGTGTGTGTGTGTGTGTGTGTGTGTGTGTGTGTGTGTGTGTGCTCTGATTGGTTGTAATGTTTAACATATGCCTTCATGGCCGGCTGCTTACAGACAAAAACATGATGTATTAACCAAATTGAACATTAATCATTATTCTGACCTTTTTACATTTGTGGACAGAAACCAACCAGAACACAAACCTAAATCCCCGCAAACGTCTTGTACAAAATTAAGTGAATGGCTGTTTCGACATGGGACAAACAAATGTTATGTGTAACGTCAGCATTTTTACTGCATCCTGAACATTTTAACCTACTCTGAGTATCTGAAATCCTGCAGCGGGTCAGACACGAGGCTTCAACCTGCAGTAGCTGCTCACAACAGTATACAAGCACAATGTGAGCATCACTCTGCTCACTGGTCACTAGTAGCATGTTGGGAGGAGCGAGGGAAACGTGAGAGCGTTGCCTTTATATTAAGCGTTTCATCTGAATACACCTCAGAGCTGCTCTAAATGAATATGTATATTTCATTCCCTGTCCCTCACTCTCATGTGTCTCTTCTCTATTCATTCCTTCCCAGATGGACAGATCGGCCCCGTGTTTGCCCTCAGGGCACATTTGACCTGGAAGTGCTGTGATTGGTCCAAAGGTCACACAGCTGGTCTCTGATTGGTGGAGAACTTATTCTCCTGGCCTCCGCAGATTCCACCCCATACATCACTGTCAGCACAGCTTCTGTTGACACCATTATTAAAAGTCACTGTGCATGTGTGTGCGTCTTAATTCCTGAATGTGCATTGTGTATTTAGCCTTAAGCGTTTGAGGAACAACCTGAGTCTCATATAAATAAAAGAAGCTGTGGACAGAAATTCAAGCTCAGGCGGCAAAACTTCTTCAGAATTAGGAGTTGTCCTCAATATTTCTACATTATGTCAAAAGAAAAGTTAGAGAACGTTGTGGGAATGACCCAGAAATCAGCATCACCAGGTTTCCTCAGCAAAGATGACATGCTCTGTTAAATGTGGTTTAACCAGATTAAAGGCATTCAGCAGATGACGGACCTGACTGTTCTGTCCAGGATCTGATCACATCATCACCCATCGGCATCATGTTCTCACAGCAGTGAGTCAGCAGAACTCTGCTGCCTCTGCAGAGTCAGGTTCACGTCGGCCCGTTTCCCTCGGCGGAGGATGATCCTGAACAGCTCTGCAGTCCGGGGATAAACAGCTCATTACACTGGCGGCGTTCTGTGTGTGTGTGTGTGTGTGTGTGTGTGTGTGTGTGTGTGTGTGTGTGTGTGTGTGTGTGTGTGTGTGTGTGTGTGTGTGTGTGTGTGTCCGTGTGTTGGCATCGCATCCTGTTTGTCTGAGCGTCAGTGTAAAGTGTTTATCCCAGCGTAAACTGGACCAGCCCACAGGGAACAGACAGATCTGAAGGAATGCGCACCATCAACAGGATGAGATAAAACCTATGTCATCTTTGTAAACCTTTATCTGATCCGTGCTTCTGTTTTTCGCGTGCAAAGACACCGTAGCTCCAAAAACCGAGCAAAAGGCTTGGAACGAAGTGAACCCTGCTTGGAATCTGCAGGGATGAAAACACAGCTCCTAGGAAAATACATGAATTCATTTGCGTGACAAACCACAAGCCTCAAACGGATGCTGTGATATTTCACAGAGCTCCAGAATCAATACATCCTTTGAATCTTCTTATCACATGCTCACACACCCACGCGAGCAAATCACTGTCACCGTTACATGAGGCTAATCCATTAACCTGTCGCCAGCAGCGCTGATACCTTTGTGTGTGTGTGTGTGTGTGTGTGTGTGTGTGTGTGTGTGTGTGTGTGTGTGTGTGTGTGTGTGTGTGTGTGTGTGTGTGTGTGTGTGTGTGTGTGTGTGTGTGTGAGAGACCTACAGATTGGCATCAATTATCTCTGACCTGAGGTTTGGAGGAAACAATAATAAAGCTTTAGTGATGGGAGACGTCGATACAACATGAGGCAGAGACTCCCAGGCACAAGCTGACACAAGCTGCCCAACACACAACACACAACACACAGTCCTGTTGGCTCCCAGCGCCAAAGGGGCTGAGACCAGTACAGACCCACTGGCAGAAATGTGTTAGACTGAACTGAAGATGGGACTCGAGCAAGAAGAGAGACCTGTTCAGTGACAGTGTTTGGAACCTAAATTAAAAGTGACACTGGTTAAAGTAAGTGATACGAGTCTGTCATGTTCCAAACACAGAGACATGTTTATGAATAACTTCAGCTCCATTTGAAGCCAACAACGATAAACAACAAGTAATTACTCACAAGCAGAACATTTCAAATGTTATAATATCCTTTTCATTTATTCTGGCAGCTTTAGTTGACGTCCCTCGCTCGCCCCTCTCTCTCTCTCTCCCCCTCCAACCCCCCTCAAGCCGTCCATTTCCCACAACGTTGAGCATCGCAGGGAAGCGCGACACCTGCGGTGCAGCACTTCCACGGCTCCACGCGTCACCTTAGTGTCACATTTATCTGTCTTTGTGTGTGTGTGTGTGTGTGTGTGTGTGTGTGTGTGTGTGTGTGTGTGTGTGTGTGTGTGTGTGTGTGTGTGTGTGTGTGTGTGTGTGCGCGTCAGGCGGTACCAGAGCCAGACTAGACCCCAATAGGTCCGGGTCCCCTGATGCTCTCAGGGACACAGACTCACACCGAGCTCCGCCAGCTGCTCTCCTCTTCTACAGGGAATTGATGCACTTACGCCACCAGCTGAGTCCAGGAGGAGAGAAAGCATCTGTCCCTGAACACACAACCTGCTAGTGTGTGTTTGTGCTTGGTCTCATGAATGTGCGTATAAACATCCATGTGTGTGTGTGTGTGTGTGTGTGTGTGTGTGTGTGTGTGTGTGTGTGTGTTCAGAAAGTAATAATTACAATATAATATAAAACATGTGGTGTTACCATGACGATGATCTTAGTTTTGTTACTAAAGTGGACAAGACGGTTTAACATTAACATTAGTATAAGCTTCATGTTGTGACTGATGCTGAGCGATGTTAGGACAGAGTTACTATGAGTGTCCTCACAACCATCAGTAGGTCCGTGTGTGTGTGTGTGTGTGTGTGTGTGTGTGTGTGTGTGTGTGTGTGTGTGTGTGTGTGTGCGGCTGTTCCAAGGGGTTAGTTTGATTAATGCCCATCTCACCATCACTGTCTCTCTGAACGGAAAAAAACACAACCCCCCCGTTTCCCTCTCTCCTGCCCCCCTCTGCTCCTCATGTGGGCCCCACACGCTGTCAGAGCTGATTGATAGCCCAGACAATGATTGGCCCACAATATATAGAGCAAGCTGGAGAGCAAAGGAAAGGGGTGGACAGAGAGGGGGGGTGGACACAAAGTGAGGGAGTAAAGGGAGGCAGGGACGAGCGATGGAGCTCACCAATCACAGGCAGAGCTGGATGCGACGCACCCACTAAGAGCTGGAACTGAGGGGCTTTTGTTGTTGAGCTTGTCGGGTTCTTTTCAGTCCAAACTCAGTAAATCTCACTCAGCGCGTTTCTATCACATAATTGTGTGTTTGTTTGTGTGTTCCTCATACTTTAGGCCCCGCTCTTGTTTGCAGAGAGACACTGACAGTGACAATGTCAGAGTGACAACCTTTTCAGGGGTTTAACTAAGACTAGGCTGAAGTTAAGGATCAGACGAGTTTTGGTTATTTGATAGCTCACTATCAAAAGTAATGATGTGAAAAGTCATCAAACATGACACCACACACACACACACACACTCACACACACTCACACGCACACGAATCAAAGCAACACGTTCGATTTCCACCGATGCGCTGATTGCTGTTAATAGTAAAATACACAAAAACATCTGCTATAAAGAGGTACTGTAACATAGAGAAAATCATTTACAGTACATTTAATAATGTCCTAACAAGTAGAAAATTAATCTGTGTATAGCCACTAATTAAGACATTTAATTAAAAAAATAAAAATAAATAGTAATAATAATAATAATAATATACAGGTATAGACCAACGTACAGCTGTAATTAAAGTAATTGCATTGAATTCATTCTTGCATAACTATGCATTTTAATAGTATAATAATAGATACAAAGCACAAGCACAATTTTTAAGCTTTAGAATTAGGTTAATCAGAGTCAAAAGTTCTATATAAAGTTATTGCAAGATTATTTTGGTCAAATTTACAAACCTGTAAATAAATAAATAATCAATTAGTTACATTTCTTCAAGAAAACCACAAAGTTTTAGTATATGTATAAATATAGGTATTTAATACTACTACTACTACTACTACTATTACTACTACTACTACTACTACTACTACTACTACTACTACTACTACTAATAATAATAATAATAATAATAATAATAATAATAATAATAATAATAATAATAATAATAATAATAATAATAAAACTATCCAATGAGCAGCAAACTGTCACACTTTTATACAAAAACAAAACACACTCAATCAGCACAGATGCCAAACTCCTCCCACAGCCAGAACCAGCCTCTGCCAGATGTTACTGCAGCACATCTGTCACATGGGCAAAGTGTTTCAAAATACATTCTAAACAGAATGATTGAAAGAATCTGCAGTTTGTGTCAGCCACAATCAAGTCGATAGAAAATGAGAGGGAGGGGCCACTTAATGGTCTGAAGATGTTGATTCGTATCATGTGTGTTGATGAGTTTCATGTTTAAGGAGGTGACAGATAAATGTGACTCAGAAACAAACACTCTGGTGCAAAAAACGTTCCTAATAAAAACTCAGTCAAACCAGTCGAAGCTTCTTTCCATCATGTTGTCCATTACATGAAGCACCTCTCTGTGAAGGTCTCTGTGTAAGCTGGCATATTTGGCAGTTTGAGGAGCACCAACAATATAAAAGAAGTCACTTTTTCATATTTATGAAGGTTCATAGAGACAAACAAACAACCTTTAAATCACTGTTAGAAGTTTGTGGTTCAGTGACAGACTGAGAACTCTGCCTAAAATTACTGAAGCACAACCCTTAGTAAATGTGGTGTAACTCACACACCCGTCCGGTTACGAGACAGTTGTAATGAAGCGTTAGATCTGAACAAAGTTGTTGATTTTCCACTTGTTTCCGTGAAATGTTCCACATGTCCCTGAAAGCAGAACACGACAAACCTCATGTTCCTGTTAGGAAGCTGTGCCCTGATGGACGAAGTGCTCTCATTGAAAACACTGTGTGAATGTGTGTCTGCAGCAACAGCTGCAGGTTATTTTGAAACGTGAAACAAAGTTACTTCACCTTGAGAGTGCGAGACTGAAACTGTTGTTTTTACCTCTGAGGCTAAAAAAACTCACATCTTACCTGTTTAACTACAGAAAAACACTGAGACAAACAGTCAGAACACACACACACACACACACACACACACACACACACACACACACACACCCTTGAGACCAGTAATCAAAGTTACCCGTCGATGATCAATTATTCCTGAAGTAATGGATCTCCTGTCCCGTTGGAAGCCTCCCACTCGTCACACGCAGCACAAACACTCACACACCGACTCTGCTTCAGTGATTCACCTGAGTTTACGAGGAACAACACATCGAAGGAGTGAATAAAGCAAAGGTGGAAGAAAAAAACTGTGTACAATACATCCTATAGTCAAAATAGACAAATACAAGCACGTACGGACTCTGGTTTAATTACTGACTCTTGCTTTAGGCAGATTCATGTGTTTTATCTCATTGTTAAATAAATGTTCAATGAACCACTTCAGTACAACAAAGTTCAACTTGTTGAATCATAGTTAGTTCCTTGTCTGTTGCACAGAGGAGCCTCCTGGTTTACACTGGACACATCTGTCCGCTGCAGTCCATGTGTCCCACTAGCTTCATTTGATCGTCTGTTACATAGACATGAATGTAACTAAACAGGCGATTAAACATCACACCCCAGCGACGCGCGGCCGACCGAGGGTGAGACGGAACCCGACCCTGCGTCATAACGGGCCTGAAGCCTCGCGAACCTGTAACACGGTACCTTCTGTATTAATGACGTTTGCTGTGGGAGGCGTCGGGGCCCATCTGTCAGAGCTCCTCCTCCTCCCTCACGCTGACCCACAACATCGATGCTAATACGTTTATGTCACGCGTTGTCCACCTTCGTGTCAATTTCTCCTCCAAACTTGGACGAGTCTGAAAAGAGGATCATTGATCGAAATTCGAGTCGATGTATCATTAGGTCACTTATGGATGACTTAAGGTCGACTCAGGGACCAGACGGGGAGGTTTGGAACACCAGGGACAAACATTGTCACTTTTTTTTGTATATTTACATTTCATGTTTTCATTTACTCATCAACAACACAAAATAAAGAAAATTATTCTTTTTAAGTAAAGACAAATTTCTCATTCTTGTGATCTGTGTTTCTTATTTTGTGTGTGAGCTGCTGGACTCCTGGTAGCTCAATGTGGAGATCCCACCAGTGTGCCCTTGAGCAAGACACTTCACCCTAGCTCCCAGAGCAGCCAACTTCAGACAGCACACTCTCCATAAGGCCATAAGGTGGTTTTGTGTGCGGTTGTTGCTCCAGTTGTTGTTGCATCTTCATAGTGTGTGTAGTGACTGACTGAGCTGTGTTGAGCTCCTCTTTCCCGCGTTCACTTGCTCTCCGCTCTCTGTTCATCTCTGCATTTGGGCTTTACTCTATAGAATAACCACAACGTGTCTGATCTTTAACTTATCTGAGCCTCAATGAAACCTCTAAACAAGTGACTGCACATCCAGTTCTCTGTGTCTGAATCTCTCTTCTGGTCTCCTCCCTCAGGAAGCAGAGGGTATGTTAGGCAAATAATGGCTGGAGGCATTCACTCTGTACTGTATCACACACACACACACACACACACACACACACACACACACACACAGTCATTATCTAGCTGTTCAGTATTCATACCATGTACCACACACACACACATGCGTTTGGACATAAATTAGCCAGCAGTACCTGACACTCCATCATGATGTCAATGTGAGGTTTGTGTGTGTGTGTGTGTGTGTGAGTGTGTGTGTGTGTGTGTGTGTGTGTGTGTGTGTGTGTGTGTGTGTGTGTGTGTGTGTGTGTGTGTGTGTGTGTGTGTGCGTGCAGTCAGCTGGAGACAGAAAGCAGCAGTGGCCTCTGCAGAGATACACAGTTGGCTCACTAAGAAAACAGTATCATTAGCACACACACACACACACACACACACACACAGAGGGAAGAACATTCATAACCATAAACCTTCATCGTCATATCGAGCCTGACATCTTTTTACTCTCTATAATTATGGTCTTTCTATTTCTATTATTTGGCTGAACTTAAGTTCTAAAACTTAACATTCAGACTCACAATCACTACACAACAGCTCCTGGCTGATCCTTCACCGTGCCGACCTTTACACCACGAGCCCATGGTAATCTACCTTTAGTTGGTGACGTGTCTGAAGTTTGCCTATTTTCCACAGACACAGATGTGTGTGTCCATCAGATCAGGTATCAACCAGGCGTCAAAATGACTGAACCACAGTGAGCACATTAAATATGTGTGAAGTCTCTACTCCTCCTCCTGCTGTTCGGGTCGGAACCTGCAGCTTAGTGTCAGCAGCATCAACAAAACAGGCTGCATTCACTGACTGACACCGATGGAGGCCAAACCAACAGGTAGATTATTATGTTAAACACTAACTTAACCCTTTGCCTTTATTTTATAGGGTTATAAGGTTTGTTTTAAAGTGTGATCACAAACTGTTCATTCTGTTGGTGATGAGACATTTCAGAGTTTCGTGTCTGTGAAAGGGGCCAGTGTTCAGCTCCATGTGGGGTCCGGCGCAAACAGCTTCACCATAATCAGATTGTACAGTTCCTGATGGAATTATCTGAGCTCCAGTCCACATCACACAAACGCACACACAGACGCACAATGGGCTTCTCTCTCTCACTTCAGTCTCATTTTTTTCTCTCTGTCTCTTAAATCTAAATCCTGTCAAACAGCCAAAGGTTCCAGCAGATGCAGAACTGCTCCCGTCTGAGTCGCCGCCTTTCCCTCGCTCGCTCTCCCTCTCTCTCTCTCTCACACACACACGTACACATACAGACACACACACACACATAATACTACACACACTTCGCAGGATGCCATTCATCACCGTGGTAACTGTGGCAAGCTGTGAGGCTGACCTTTGACCCCTGGGGTCAGGTCCCAGGGGTCAGCGTGGCAACAATCCCTGTAGTTTGAATGAGAAGACATGTGGGCATCTGGTTTGACACAGGCAGAGTCTGAACACACTGCTGCTCATTCACTGACAGATGAATATACATAAATATCAAATAATTTAATGGGATCTGTTCTTCACCGGTGTCCCAAGTAAAATGAAGCGCAAAATATAAAATAGATATAATTAGATATAACATGTCATATAGATTAAATCTGCACAATAAAAGCCCCGACCTCTTGTTTCTTTAAACATCAGGCCGACAGCACTGTGTGTGTCCTGCCAGCTGTCCATCACATCCGCTTCCTCCAATGACCCTTTCCCACACACACACACACACACACACACACACACACACACACACACACACACACACACACACACACACACACACACACACACACACACACACACAGGGAGAGAGCAAAATGGAGGGAGATTTCCAAAGAGAGAAGAGAGAGACTTTTTCTAAAATGGTGTCAGTGTTAGACGTATCAATCTGAATGATAAAGTTGCGCAACTGAGCGCACACACACACACACACACACACACACACACACACACACACACACACACACACACACACACTCTCTGTCTCTGTCGCTTTCTGTCATGCGCTCATGCAGACATATAATCACCTTCTGCACCAGAAACCTACACAAAGCATCGTACCTCTGTCCACCACACACACACACACACACACACACACACACACACACACACACACACACACAAACACAGGGAGTGTGAGTATGAGTGATGGCCGCTGCTCGTGTCCATCCATTACAGTGGTGTGGCTGCAGACAGGTGAGCAGGCTGATACATGAGGAGGCTTTATCTGCACTCACCGACTCCCCGCGTTGTTTCATTCAGTGGCTGCAGCATTAACAGCCCCCCCCACGGCCCCCCTCCACCACACACTGCCTCTTCACATGCACTAACACCATCTTCTTTTCCACAGAAAAGCTTTTTAAAACTGAGCTACAATTTGAATATTATTTCATTATCAGCCTGTGATGTTAATGGTGACTGAGGGAGGTGACTGTTATCTGGTCTCTGCACTGTCCCATCACTCAGCGCCTTCATTAAATGCTAATCATACACACACAGCAGGAAGTGCTTTGTTCCACGTGCATGTGTTCAGTCTGGGAAAAGCACACGAATTAAACAAATGAATGATCTCACATTCATAATTCAAAGTAATGCTTAGACAGGTTGCATGCACAGGGTCTGCAGAGAGGATGGATGCGTATTAGCCTGAGCATCAGCCATTTTATAAATGTAGTTAAAGGAGGCGCCATGTGCTGTGTGCTACAAGGCCACTTCTACTTCTGTGGTTTATTATAATTATATTATAGTGAGTGAGGAGGGAGGATCTGGACTGGGAGACGGGATTCCTAAACCAATGAGAAAGAAACATGCACCCAAATAAAATAACCCAAGAGATGCTTCAATCAAAATCAAAATTTACAGAAAAAATATCCGATTAAACAAATACCATTTAAAGACTATTCTACGGTCAAACTGTGCTCGGACCAGGGAGCGTCCAGGTGACGGATGTCTGCTTGTTCCTTGAGCCTGGTTCTGCTGGAGCAGGATTCCTTCTTCTTCACTGGTGCCAAGTTCCACCTTAATTAGACACTGGTCTGAATGAAAATAGAGGTCAATGTCTAGACTGACGTTCAAGTACTGATGATCCTGATCTCCTCTTCCTCCTCCTCCTCCTCTTCTTCCTCTTGCGCAGCCTTTGTTTTCCCACACGCCCCAGCTGTTTCCCTGTGCTCGGTTTCTGATGCTGCTCATCTTCACCCGCCTCCGTGTTGATCCACACAATGAACAGCTTCTCTCCAGCTCGTCCTTGTAACCTGCTCTCGCCGTCTCCTCACCTCTGAACCCAGTGTTATGTATCATACCTGCCTCCAGGTCCACCTGCTTTCACGCCGGCCTCCCAGGACACAGCCAGACACACGTCCCAGATATCCAGCAGGCCCAGTTTCTCTCAGCATCTCTGGTTTGACTAGTGCTTGTGTCTGTGTTCACCTCCTGAAGGTCAGGTTGCCCACGAGTCTGCTTCAAACAGCTGTGGCTCCAGCAGAGAGCGCTGCCAGACAGGAAGTACACAGAAGCCCTGAGCCTCAGACTCTCTGTCCACGGCTTGTTTAGTTTAGTTTAGTTTAGTTTAGTTTAGTTTAGTTTAGTTTAGTTTAGTTTAGTTTAGTTTAGTTTAGTTTTGTTTAGTTTTGCTTCAGATGTGCATATAGCAAAACACCAGACTCCTGAGTGCAAAAACTTTATTTCCATTCTGTGTCCGACTACACCCTCTGCTGGGAACATGAATAAAGGCCACCACTAGTGAGTGAGTGAGTGAGTGAGTGAGTGAGTGAGTGAGTGAGTGATGTCAGTAGAAATATCGTGAGATGTTTTTAGATTAGATTAGATTCAACTTTATTGTCATTACATGTGTAAGAGTTCAATGCAACAAAATGCAGTTTAGGTCCATGGAATGGACATAAATATAATCGGGAGTTCACAGTAGATGAGCATCAATTAGCACATGAGCTGTTTCTTTAGTAGTCAGGGGCATGCGAGTATATATGAACATAATGTGAATATAAATGTGACTATTAACTATAACCTGAATTTACAAGTAGATAAGACTTATATTGGTTGCTTTAGTAATTGGAAATATGCAAAATAAATGTGAAATAAATAATGCTATTAATTAGGAATTTACGTATTTACATGTAGATATGAATATGATACAGTAGATACAAATGTTCTGTAAGTCCAGGAATTTACAGGAAGTTTATCCAAATAATTCAGACTAGATTCATCACATTGTGCTCATTGGGTCCCAAACATTCACTGCTTCATAATGAGTTGGTTCCTCAGCAGCAGGCCCAGATAACCTGCTAGTAGCTAGCAGCTGTTAGTCTAAAGGCTACGTTTACACATGTACATTATATAACGTTCCTTTTTGAGCAGCGCGCTGAGACCAGGGTTAGGACGAGCAGCCGTCTTCACTTTATCCTAATAGCAGAAGCTAAAGTGGATTAATGGCTTGTGTCCTCCTCCTGCGCCTCCCTCCATCACGTTCTCCTTCTCCTCCTTAACCCACTAACCTCCTCCTTCCTGCCTCTCCCACCTGAGCTTTGTGTACATACGTGAGCTGAGGGGCTGTGGCTCTGTGACAGTGACGGATGGTCGGGGAAAATTAAGGAAACTGTTCTTTTAACGAAACAGAGAACTGCTTAATGGGGAAATATGACACAGGCGGAGGAAGATGTAGATCCTCTTTGTCTTCGTGAGGGTCGCGGGCTCAGTGGAGCTCATCCACGCTGTCATTAGAGCCTGTAATAAAGACTCTCACTCTCCCCTGCAGGCGACTTAAGACGCACAAACTCCACAGTGACCCTGAAACCACACCAGTTACTGTGAGCAAGAGTGAGGAGACAATCTCCTCCAAATACCACAAATATATGACATATACAAGTGGAAACATGGGTCTTCAAACGTTCAGGGAAAGTTCTTGTACCTCCTGGAAAAGTGAAGCATTGGCAACACGTGTGAGCCTGAATGCGGAATCGGTGGATGCAGTTCATCAAATGAACCACATGGTGGCGCCACCAGCCACAGTACAGTTTTTATTGGTCACTTTGACGCAGCCATGAAGCAACACATTCTCTTAACAGTTCACACACAGGTCTAAACAGCAGCTCTAATGTCATAATGACACGCTTTGTTTGCTAAAGGCTCTAACGGTGTCAAAACACTGGAAATATGCAGCAAAAACTCATTTTGCCTTCAAACAATACAACCTGCAACCAAGTATATGAACACGTCCAATCAGTCATAACACAGCAAAATGAAACCACTGATCTCAGTGTGAATCAGTGCTTCATTGATCATCATTGAAGCCTGTTGATCTTTGTTGTCTTTGTTGTTTATGTCAAATTTACCTTTGATGCAAAGAATTGGATCCAGATGAACAAATGCTTTGATTTATTGAATCCATGACATTCATTTTTCAAACTGTAACAGAAAACTGCAATATTGTGAATATTACAGAAAATACATGTAGACTAAACTACAGTCAAATCTATTGGAGGATGAGACACAGCAACTGCTGATATTCAGTTTCTGCTTCAGACCTCCTCCATTCCTGCTGGTAAAGAACAACACAGACCTGGCACCATTTCATTGACAATTTTTGTGGAGGAGTGTTGTGGTAGAAATTTCCCACAAAGAGGCAGATGACAGAGTTGTCTTTTGTGTAATTTATTATAAAAATAAAGGAAAATAAAAATAATGGGGAAAGCAAATCAAAAACATGGATGTTGACCGTGCACCCCACCATTTTCATAGCTAAAACAATGAGTGGACTGTCTGAATGTCGTTAGTGTTAACTGTTTTGCAAAAGGGAGGAGAAAATATGTGAATCCAATGAAAACCGGTTTACACATTTGCTACATGTGTCTGATGCTCTGCTGTAATAGTGATGATGAAAATAAATGGAACCTATGCAAAACAGGTCAAAGCGACCGATAAAAACTGTTATTATTCTGCCTTTATTTTAGCTAAATCACCATTATCACATTGCTTTTAAAAACATATTATTTAATTCATACTTTCATGTTTTTTGTTGCTATAGATGTAAAATAAACGAATCCCAGTGTAAAGCACTGTTGGAAATATGTTGTGAAAACACACCTTAATATAGTATGTTGTCATAAACAAATTGTATGAGATGAACTTCAAGCCTCTTCTAAATATGCACCGATGTTTGTGAAACGATTTTAGGGGATTGTGAACTTTTGACTTGTCCCTGTCATATAAGGAGCAGCGTGCAGCACACTGCACCAGAGAAGGAACACAACTTATGTTGTGTAACATTTTCATCAAACTTCAATATGCCACTTTTGGTTCTTTATTTATTTTAGTAATGTTGAGAGCGTCATAATGCTGGAACAGACCATGTTCTGTGACCTTGAGCGAAGAACTGAAGGTTGTCTTGTTTCCCTACCTGCAGGTCCCCAGCTCATCCTCATCCAGCACGTCTCCCTCCAGCTCCTCTGCTTCCTCTGGAGATGAATCTCCTCAAATCGTCCTAACATCAGACGAGCGGAGCTGTGAATGTGTGTCATCAACATGTATCTCTAGATGTGTCTTCATGTTAATTCTTGTTTCAGACGCAACATGCTGACATTCAGAAATTCATGAACAGACCATGTTTGGTGACCTTGAGCTGAGACATGAAGGTTGTTTCATCACCTTCGGCATCAGAGGTTCCTCGGGCTTAAACCGGCCCCAGGAACCCTCAGGTGTCCCAGCGCTGGGGACAAAGGAGGAACAAATACGTGCTGCATGATGGAATTAAACTTAAAGTAGTTTATTTTTTTTCATAACTCTATAAATAAGCAAATAAGCTTAAAACAGCATGAGGTGCAATGAGGAGGAGTAGGATCCTTCTGTTGATTCTCTGCCTTTGACTTGATATCTGTATGATCATATGGTTGATGTTTATGGTGTCTGTGGTGAACTTTTTGAACCTGAACTTGGAGGTCTTTATGAATAAATGTTTGTAAATAAAATTAAATCAATATGCATTACAAATAACAGGTGGGAGTGTTTACTGAATCTCTGACATGACACCTGCCTCACCTGGCAACACCAACTAGATGCTCAGCACAACTGCAGACACGGGGCTGAGCAATGAGAGGCTACTTAATCTACATCACCTACGCAAAACTAAAGTGCATGTAATACCACATTTTGACCACTAGAAGGCAGCAAGAAACCATTAAATCTGACAAACGCGACTGGTTTTCTTATTAATGTGCTAAGTGATTTTTTACAAACGTGTCAGTCTTCTTATTATTTGTTCCACTAAACACGAAACAATGGGATGAATGTGTTTTAGAGAATAAAGATCAACTTTGTAGTAAAAGTCGAGTTTAGTGTAATATAGAGGCTGTGACATTTGGTTCTGCAGGAAAGAAAGGAGCAAGTAAGACAGTCAACAAAGGCTGCAATATCAAATCAAATGACAGTATATTCTGACTATATTGGTGCGGGATTACATTTTAAAAGATGTTGGTAGACGTTTCCAAACTCTTCATTTTCTGCTCTAACGCAATGACATCTATCAACAACTTCCAGCACCAGACACCAAATGGAACCTGACGCTGACAGGAGGCCTGAAAGACTTCTGTTTGTACCATGCATCAGCTTTAGCAGAGGAAGGTGCGTGATCAGGTTCATTTGAACCAGTGACTGATCGCATTTACACTCATCACATTAATAAAGTTCACTCTAGTTAATATTGAAATGCAGATTGTTTGAGTGTTCTCTCCTCATCTGTGATCACGTGTTCCTCTGTAGCGATATCTTTTATCTGTTTTTTTATCTGTTGATCCTTCGGCCTCATGTTATTGCAGGAAACCATCAGAGCAGGAAGCCCCATTATGTCTGTGTGCAGGACTCAGAGGTGACATGGAGATCCTGGTCACACTGAGGTCCTGTGGGTTTGGGTGTGGGCCAGACAGACACGCCCTTCAGGCTCAGGTTTTAAACGCGTTCTCTCCTGGGAGCCGTTTAAGGCCGTGGTTCTCTTGTTCCCTCTGTTAACGCTCACAGAGGAAGACGGCGCTGCCAGGAACCCATTCATTGTCCCGTTGACGTGTGAAGACAAATAATATGCAGTGTCAAATGCGATTAGCCAGCGCTGAGCCAGGAGACGGTAGAGTATTTGTGTGAGGCTTTTACAGAAATCAACTTACTAGGCAAATACAGCACAAAGGCTGAAATCACAGGCTGCTCCTTCACAGTGCATCTACATTCACCTTCAGACTCTCTGCTGTGTTCAAAACTCTCTAATACACAATGGGTTGCAGTCAGTTACTCTACTTCCGGTTTGGCACTTGATTTTGAAAGTCTCACTTCCTGTTTTGTTCCTTCTGCTTCCTGCGACTTTACTAATGCAGCACGTTTGCGTTAAACGCCTATAAACGTCTTAGACGTGATCATCTGCAGAACAAATGTTTGTCCCTTTGTTTTAAATCCAATTCTTGCCCTTTTTATAATAATGTTCATGCATTCAATTCATACTTTATATTTCCATCTAAAGCACAAGTATCTGGAAAAAGAACCTGGTATCAGGTCAAGGTTAAGTAAAGGAACATTTTGCATTTTTTGTTAATGTCTACATCCACAATGTGACTCATAAATAATGAGTTTAACACCTGTATGTTTTAAAACCTGTACATATATAAAAACTGCATATGTTCTATATCCTTAATAAACTTCCTCCTGTCAAAGCTCCTGGCTGAGAGGCCAAAGGTGCTGTTTATTGGTTGTAGCTTTGCTGAGCTGGCGTTTGGGAAAAGAGGAGCGTCCAGAAAATTATTATATAGACAAATAATAATTCATAGATCATAAACAGGTTGTAATAAACTATCTAGCTCTGAATCTGTAACAACTTTGCTGGACGCTGGTTTCTTCTCCCTCATTTTCCCCTCAGGTCGTTTGATGCTGACGTGGGTGAATCCTTTGCACCAGTGACATGAGGGAAAGAATATTATGTGAGATTTTGATTTGTGTGTGAAATAATGGCATAAAAATAACATCGCCCCTAAATTCTCAAAGGAGGGGGATCGGCTCCATAAAGAAGCTGCTGTGGGTTTGGGTGTCGCCCAACAAGTGACACCTATCAGTCCCGGCTTCTATCATGGGAGCCCTTCCAGTGTTACTGTATTCAACTGGGCTTTTGTTCCCAGTGTTCCCACAGGAAGCTGAGGGAGTTCCAGGCCGTTCCAGCCTCGTAATAATCTTCAGTTTTTACACTCTGAGCTGTTCTATAAATAAATGGTTCTAATGTCGGATTAATGCGCATTCTATTGTTTACGAACTGCGCAAACAGAGCCCAGATTTCAGAAGGTCAGCGTGTGTTGAGGTGTGTGTTGTGTCTGTTCACCTGCTGAAGATTAGCACATAGTTACATATTAACATCTGTCCTATTTTCGGAGGCTGATATGAATATGTACTTCACACACGGCAGCCATGGGGCTTGTGCAGCTGCTGGTGCTGAATGGAGAGACCTCAGGCTGTGACGTGAACCTCCTCTGTGGTGGGTCCAGCTGTTGCCCCCCCTCCTGCATCCAGGAGGATCTGTGTAAAGGAGATGCTTCCGCCCACAGGCATCACAGCCAGTGATCCGTCCATGTGGAGGCTTCAGGACGACTGATGCATGAATGGTCTCAATCACAGTCCTCACAAATATAAAGGGGCGTGAGTGTGTGTGTGTGAGTGGGCGGGGCCAAGCGCAGCACCTGTAGCCCAGCACCTGCTTGAGCACCAGCAGAGCTGTGTCTTCACAGCTGTGGATCACTGAGCTCCAGTGTAACCTGCTGCCTCCAACCGGCGCCACCGCAGGAAAATGGATCCTGGGCTTCATCTGTTCAGGAACTGGGACTGAAAACCACTCTGGACTGAAGAGATCAGTGATCCTGACGTCCTGAACTCGAGCCCGTCTGGAAGGAGACGCCTGCGTTCATCAGGTCGGTCCACGTTCTCTCCACCGAACCAGTTCCTGCTTTGATCCTGTCTCATCGTCCTTTCTTTAACACGTTTGGCTCCTAAATGACTTCCGCTCTATTTACTCAGCACAGTCTTTATTATCACCCACTGGACTTTACCCAGTTGCCTCCGCCGCAGGTCACTGCCCGTGACGTGCAGCGTTCACCCACCAGCCAGAGCGCTGCAGGTAACACCCACTGAATGGCGTGACACCGACCACAGGGCAGCGAGGAAGCTGATACTCACCTTCCGAGTTCTATAGAGCCTATATCAAAAGGACAAAGCAGCCAGTTACTCCGGTGTATTGTGCCCTGATGAAACAGGGAGGGAGCGAAGAGAAACAATAAAACAATATGGTCTCGCTTCTGTTTGCTCAGCTGCTGTAAAAAGCTGCTCGAGGGTCAGAGGTCGCGAGGAGGCCGGGGGCCATGCCGGCGGGCGTAGCGTCGCACGGGGACCGCTTTAAAGGCCCAACTGAAGGAAGGTCTGACCCGGTGTCAGGGAGCAGGTCTCCAGACTGGCTGAGGAGAAGCCACATGATGATGACTTGACCTGGAAACGCCTTGAGATCCTCCTGGAGACATTTCCAGGGGGGGGGGGGGGGGGGGGGGGGGGGGGGGGGGTCTGGACCCCCAGACCCAACCCGGGCCCGGACCCGGATTCTGAAGATTCTGAGGAAGATTCCAGTCCCAAGGCCACGAAGGCGATAAAGGCCATAAAAGTGTTGCTGTTTGTAAATCTGCAGCAAAGGACGACCCATCACCGGATCCCAACTTGTTTATCTGATACCAGGAAATGCATCAGAGCAGGAGGGGTCAAAGTTCATGTCGTAATCGTAATTAGGTACAAGGTTCAGGTCGTCACACGTGGCTCCTCTTTATCACCATTTGCTGCACACTGTACTACATGCTAGGGCTTAATTATTGGATGTTATTTACTGGTAATGCTGCAGAGCAGTGATGGGAGGTGACCGTCCTGCTGCCTCTGAACCCGTCTCCCTCTCTCTCCTCAGCCCCCGTCCACCGCAGCGGTCCCCCGATGGCAGAGTCCTCCTCCGTCTGGTGGAAGCTGACTTTCATCAGGAGGAAAAAGTCGCAGTCCAAGGTTCTGTACGAAATCCCGAGCGAGGCCGTTTCCAACAGCGGCGCGGCGCCGCCAGGAGCGGCGGCGGCGGCGGCGCGCACGGAGGACGCGCGCACGGAGGACGCGCACAGCTGTCAGCTGGACGCTCGGCTGGAGAGGATCGTCGACAAAACCACGGCCACCAGAGGGCGCCACGTCAAGGTGTCGCACTCGGGAAGGTTCAAGGAGAAGAAGAAGGTCCGAGCCACGCTGGCGGAGAACCCAGACATGTTCCCAGGGAGCGACGCCAGAAAGGACGACGACTAGAGACGGAACACGTGACGACACGGACAGAGCGCAACGAGTGGAAACGAACACGTTCCTGTAGTTAGAGGTAGAAGAACAGAGAGCATGTTTACAGGTCCAAGCGTCCATCACTGCTTTTGAGCTGTTTGAAGCAGAGACTGCGACGCATCATCTCCTTATAGAAACTCTGTCTGTGCTTTGAACCTGGAACAGACAGAATGTGTTTAGATGCTGGGACGGTTGATCCACAGTGTGCATCCATGACCCACAGCTGTGTTGATGTTGAATGCATGTGTAGAAAGATGGTGATGGTGTAAAATGAAGGACGTAGAAGCCAAAAGATGTCTTTATTATGCAAAAACAAAATAACTGCCAAGGCCACATATACACACAGACAGGACTCAGTCTCCAGTCAACCTGACTGAAGGAGAACCTGGAGAGAACGCGCAAACTCCACAGACAACGATACAGAAATGAATGAAACGTCATCGCTGTCACACAATGAGGATACATCTATGAATCTTAAAAAAATGTGTAAATGTGACAATGACTATGTACGTGTACGCAACGTAGCTGCCGTTACACCAAAGCACAGGGTTAGAGCCTCCCCTCAGGTGTGGACCAGACCCACTGTTAATACAGTCGCCCTCTGGTGGCCACAGGCGGCATTACACCACGCTCACCACTGCTGCTGGCTGAGCCTCAGCATCACCTGGAACAAGGCAAAACACTAAATCCAGGTTTGTAACAGATATATTATATATTATTATATTATATTATTAATAGTTCTCACCGTTGGTCCGTTTTTAAAAGCCCAGATAGATTTGATTTGCTTACATGTTAGGGACTAAGCTGGGAAAACAATTAGTCTTGTTATAATGTTTAGATTTTCATTAATCATGATGTCAGATCTTTAGGTTTTGATCATCTTATCTGGTTACTGGAGAAAAACAGCTTGACCAGACACGTCTGCCCACCATGGATGTTTTACTCATTTATTTCTGATCTTGAATCTAACTGGACCAGAACAGACTATAAGATAAAAACAAGCAGTCAAACACAGACCGGGTCCATTTTCTCATCTTTTATTAACACATTCATATCTATGCTCTGCTTTGTTTACAAGGAGTTTAAACGAGTGTTGATGAGGGTTAGAGGAATCAAGTAGGCAGAGGGTGAACGTCCAGACTGAAGACCACAGCTGCCTCTGGTGGAAGGAGGGAAGCTGCGTCTCCATCACGCTGCATCACAGCAAAGGTCTCGCCTCATCACCTGCGTGGTTTTAGTTTAAAGGCTGAGCCCAGATCAGATTCACCGTGCAGGAGGAAGACGAGCGCTTCCTCCTTCCACGTGCAGCAGCGCGGTCAGATTAAACAACAGGTCCGTTTGCGTTCTCTAACAACTTATTTGAAATCAAAGTAGAGTTTAGAAGGTCCTCAGGCTCTAACTGTAGTCGGTGAACAGAGAAGCAAAAGGCTGAATGCACCCGCACAAGATACAATCTGCTGTCAAACATTAAAAGTCAACCAAAAATTAAAAGCAAGGAGGAATTTGAAGTTAAGAAAGTGTAAGTTTAATGTAATGAACAAAACAAGATGCACAGTTGATAAAGAAATCTCATGTATGTTGGGTTGTTTAAAAAAGATCATACGTTTTGTATCCTCTCTGTTCATAATTCTTTCAAAACAACGAAGAATGGAGAAAGAAAAAAAATCATCTTTGGAAGAAGTAAAACATTTCCTTTTTCTACCCACTACAGTATATGGAGATGCCGCTACCCAATTTACGTCACTAGATTCCTTTCAAGCAAATTTTTTTGCAATTTTTGTGTCTTTTCCAAGACAGAATTTACCATTTACCTATTTCATTCCTAAGAGGTAGATCAACAAAACAATTACATGGTTACAGGTGTCGTGCCCCTTGATTCAGGAGGTGAGATTACAGGGAGGAGACGTGGAGCCTGAGCGGCGCTGAGCGTGCGATTCATCAGGAACGAGCTCAGTCGTTTCTAACGTGAGCGGGGCTTTAACATGTGCCGGCTGGTTTGGACTTATTAGTACTTATGACGTAATACTAGAAATCAGCTGCAGGGAAGCTGCTGAGTGGCCTGAACATCCTCATCCTCGCTGCCCTCGCTCCATCTCACCCTGAACCACGTGTCCACATAGGGTGGATTTTTTTTGTCTTTTTTTTTTTCTATTTATGTAGTTATTTTACAGTTGCATTCTAATACCGAGAAATAAATTAAAAGGAAAGAACCTGTGACTCTAACGAAGGCTGTCGGTGCTTCCTGTCCGCTCAGGTCTGCTTGCGATAACTAAAAGAAAAAGTCAATCTTCGCGTTGAGATTGCTGCTTTTCTGAGGTAGCGTTCCTAGTTATGTGTGAGGAGGTTTTCACGTTCTCCGCATTCTGACTCCGCTCGGTCCAGCTCTGAGGGCGTTCCCATGACAACGCCGGCGAGTTCTTCCTTTGTTTGCGCCTAAATGCTGAGCTTCAAACCGCCAGAATCAACAGTTTTGTCCTAACAATGGATCGTCTGACTAAGTAATAACAAAGTGAGGAACAATTAGTGTAACAGAAATTTGCTCGTCAATCAGAACAGAAGGAGAATTTGTACCACCACTAAATTACTGCCCTCCCCCAGACAGACCTGGGAGGGGTCACAGGTCACCGCGACGCGCGCATGGAGTCTAGTACGTTTCAAGTGTAGCTGACTTTTCACAGTGACACTGATCTGAATCTGCCAGAATGTTCCAGAACGTGAAGTAGTTCTAGGGGGTGAAGAGCACAGCCCATGACGCAGCACGCGTCACGTCTCACTGCGCTGCTCTACATCTGTCCTCAACTTGCATAAAGATCCCGTTTGGGCTCAGAGGAGATCCGGGCCTGCGGCGCAGCCGTAGCTTCAGCTGCCGCCGCACGTACGGCGATTTGTGATTCGCTTTCCTTTCATATGTGGAGATACAACAAGGCTAAAACATCTTCTGCCACTACGACACATACAGAAATCAACGTGTGAGGAGTTCAGGTCCAACACGAGACGCGGCCTTTGGAGGTTAATGACGTTACTGCACACACCGTCCAGGACCAGTCTGACACTGGACTTCCCCTTCCTGTGTTTGGCACAGTTACTGACCTACGTTAGTACGGTAGCACGTCGTGTTTAGTAGCTGATTTGTTAATAAATGTGTGCATTCAATAACCAAAGAAAGAAAAAAAAACGTTACCAAATTTGACTAGTTTCACTTTTCCAAGTAAAGTCAGAACACCAATAATAAAAAAAAAGATAGAAAGATGGTTAAAGTAAGAAACTGAACGGTCTTAAACAGAAGTGAGCAAAACGAACACGATGGAGACCAGCGCCAGAGAGGGCGAGGGACCCTGACGCGCCCGCACACTCCTGATTCTTCTTCCCAATAAAGTAAACAAACATCTCATGCCGCTCCCATTTACGGAGCCGGACGAGGAACGGGGAGTTCGGACGGAGGAGCGAAGGACGCTCCTCCTCCTCCTCCACCGTTTCCTCCAAGAACTGCATCAGGTGTTCTCATTATTCCAATAGTCTGACGTCGTTGACACATCTATCGACCGGTCCGACGTCGTGTCCCAGCGTGGTTTGTCTAAGTAAAGCTTGCTGTTTTGTCCAAACTAAATAACGGCGTTTATCCGAACCAATCCAAACGCCGACAGGCTGAATACTGAATCCTAAATATCGAGTGTCTTGGTGGTTGTGAACAGAGCTCTATGGTTCAAAAAGGTGGATTCTGACACAGGACAACCACGTTGAGCTGTGACGCAATCGCCTCTTAAAAAAATGGAAGCATTGACGCAGAGGAGACTCTGCGCAGCCGGCTGCCGAGCAGTAAGACATTAAAAGGAGTTTGTGGCAGTGACCTTAAGAGACTTGGCTTTAGCGCGATCGTTCGTCTGCTCCCGCGGTTTTTCTCCAAAAGTACAAAACTAATGCTGATCACTCGTTAGCATCTTATTTACAGGTTGTAAGTCAACACCTCAGCTGTTACTGCTGCTGCTTCTCGTTCGTGTGCTCCCATTTTTTCTAAGGGTCTTGGTTTCCTCCCTCCCGGCTCGGTTGGAGCGCAGGCGGAGGCCATAGGTTCTGGTCCTACTTTTTTCTGCTTTTTCACCCAACCACTTCCCCTGACAAAAAAAATGTACATTTAAAACCAGTCAACGTTCACTTTTACACACGCGCGCGCACACACCCACACACACGTAGCCAACAGGGAGCATCTGAGGTGTTATGGTCAGTGCACAGATAATAAATATTCACATTCAGAGAAGTCAGAGCTAGTTCAGGTGTGGCTGTGAGAAGGTAGAGTTCTGGCTGCAGGTGGATCCACTCCTGCTGGGACCAGCTCTGATCTGACATGTTTCCATCCGTCAGGTGTAAAATGTGGCTGGGAAGCTCACGTTCACTCGCCTCTTTCTTTAGGGACCAAAAACTCCTATGTTACAAATACTTAAGCCCTCTCATAATGTTTGGCGCATCATGATGATGTCATCACAATAAGGCAGAAGAGAAGGGTCCTTCAGGCACAGGGCGGCCCAGCGGGGGGCAATTAAACAGGGTCGTGGTGACTCAATACGACCTGATGACATCAGGCCCCACCCTGAGCCCCTGGGACCCCCCCTCTAGGTAATACTACTCCCTGTTGGCGTACTTTACTCATGTCAGACAACAGCTGCTGCAGTCACACTTCAGGAGGACAGAGAGCTTCTAACCTCAAAAAAGGCCAAATGGCACGAGTTCCGTTTCCTCTAGCTCTGCTGCTTGGAAAGAACAGAAAGCGCCTCTTCATCCTCCTGAACTCATTCAGCCGTCAACACGCCCAAAAAACAGAAAAAAATAACCAAAGCAACAAGACAATACCTAAAAAACAATACTTTTTCTTTAAAAAAATAAAAAATATTCAGGACTATCAGCTCTTTTCTTTTTACTTCTCATATAAAACACCAGCAAGCAAAAAAAAGTTAGGAATACTGAGGTAAGTTTACCCTGAGGTAGGTTTTCTCTCTCATGTCTTCTCTAATCGGATCTAATCTTGACGAGTGTCCAGACGTAGACCCCGCCCCTCATTATCATATGCAGGCGGGGCATGGAGACTCCGCCCACAGGCCTTCAGCAGATTGGGAGAGAGAACTGGGAAGCCACTCCCCCTCTGTCCGTCTGAGTCTGCATGCGTCTGAGCTCAAGGCTTTAGAAGCCTGCTGGGCTGTAGGTCAAGGCCAGTCCTTCACCTGCAGCTGGTCCTTAATGCAGTGTTAAGGACTCTGGACCCGGCCCACGAGCAGAGTCCTGGCCCTGACCCTGACCATCTACAGCCCGCGACGCGTCTTTGCAGGACTCGCACCTGACTGGCTGCATTAATACATTCACCCGAGGGGCCGGGCTAACTCACATATCATATATATATAATATATATAAAATATGCCATTGAAGGCGCAGGCCGCGAGCCAGCCAGCATGGCTGACTGGCTGTTTGTGGAAGGTTTCACGTGAGCTGAGCCGCTGCATTAGAACTGCAGGGCCAGCTGCGACCTCTGCTCCCTGTACTGTCTCCTGCTGTGCCTCCGCCTGAACACGGGAGGGGAGCGCAGTGCCTCGCCAGCCCCTTCGTTATGCTACATATCACAGAAAGGGGACCCCTTTGAAAATGCAAGGCGGCCAGACACAGCATTCTTAACATTTAAATGAAGATTCTATATTTACAACCTCATCGTTTCTCCTTTTTTTCTAATCTTTCCACCATTAGAAAAGGTCTTTAAAGAGCAGTGTTAACATCTGCGGCCCCTCCTCTAAACGCTCACAGGCCACGGGCAAAGACTCTGTGGAGCTTCCCGTCGCCGCTGCAGCGGTTTCCCCGCTCCCTCTCCCAGCTCTGCCTCACTGTATTCTATCAATAATAGCTCTGAATAAAACATTTCTATACATATATCTCTATTTTTAAAAAACCACCCTTAAAATATAGGACTGATTGCAGACGAGTGGAGAGGTGTGTCGAAGGTGACTGAGGGACGAACAGCCGCCTGCTAGTGTGTCTCCAGGTCTGGGAGGCCTTCGTCTTCCTCACATGATGAAGAGCGGCTCAGCCCTAACAAAGGCACACTAAAGGATGCTATCACCTGCTCTCAGTCCCTCCTCTCCTCAGTCTCTCTATCCTCAATCAACTTCTCTTCTGGCCTGGCATCTGGTCTCAGTTCTTAAGTTTTATTTCATCTTAATCATAATTTTTATTCAATTCATCTTTTGACTATAACTCTCTTTAACTACCTATCTCCTCTCTATCGGGCGTACTCCCTCCCTCTTTATATCTCTCCCTGTCTATCGCTGGGTCCATGTATCGCTCTCCTATGTCCGTCCATCTTTCTGTCCATGCATTTGTCCGTCTGTCCGTCCGTGTGTCTGTCCGTCAGGCCAGGTGCCCCGTGGCGCGGGAGAGTACGAGGACCCTCACTTCCTGCGTGGCTGGTGGTCCTGAGTCAGTCCCTGCGTAGGACTGCCCATCTCCGTGAAGCCTTGCGGGTGGGGCCCGGGACCCATCCCACCTTTCTGTGGCTGTTTGACTTGGGTCAAAATGTCCCGGATCTTCCTCTGAGCCAACTGAAGGAGAGACAAAGACGCTGTGACCAGCTGCACTAGCTAGAGTGACTGTCATTAGTACTACACTAAAGGTTGATGGTACAGGAAGAGAAGAATCAGTAAATCAGACAGGTTCCAGGCTTCATGGATCATCCGGCAGCTTTAAGGAACCGAGGCGGTCCTTACCTGGCTGGCGTAGAAATGTCCGTTGATCTTGACGATGACCTGGTCGTTTTCGTCGGGCGTCTGCTCTCTGGGGACGACCACCTCAGCTGCCGTCAGGTTCTGCAGCTCGTTCACCTGGGGACACAGATGCTGGTGACGCACGGTGGAAGGCCGTGAACAGGAAGCACAGCCCAGGTTCTGGGTTTGGGTCACTTACGGTTTTGCCTCCCTTTCCAATGACTCTCCCTGCAGCTGCTGCAGCCATCTTGATGTGTGTCTCCAGTTTGACCTCCTCCTTCGGCCCAAAGAAGTTCTCCTCCTTCAGTTTACCATAGATTCTGCCCTGAGCCTATTTGTTGAGACAGAAATGTTAAAAGGCTGTGTCTGTGGAGGTCCAGGCAGAACGAGTGCATCCTGGTGCTGCGTTGTGTGTTTACTTTAAACTGAGCCTCAGGGGGTCCGGTCACAATCACCATCCTCATTTTGGAGTCTGGACTTTCAGCTGGGGCAATCTGAAAAACAGGACACTAATGTCACTGGTGGACCTTCATCAGACATGTTCCAGCTTCCTCCAGTGAAGAACAGACCTTGATTGAGGCGCCTGCGAAGCGGCTCAGTTGTTTGATGTGCTGTCCCTTCTTTCCAATGATGGCTCCCACTGCTTGAGCTGGGATGTACACGTGCACCGTCTCCTGCTCCGGAGCCTGAGGTTATAGAAACGGAGGGACTTTCATTCAATCTTTCGTCCAAACGCATCGTTTCACCTAGTAGCAGGTGAAAGGTTTTCTCACCCCAAAGCAGCCATAGGGGGCTCCACCGACAGCGTTTCCAGACGGAGGCGGAGGCATGTTGGAGGAGGAGGGGAAGAGGCCGAGAGCTCCGAGGTTGAGCCCAGGGATCAGATGGGTCTGTTGCTGTGGAGGACACAGCAGCTTAGCGACCAGGGCAGAGCATCCACGTCACAATCAGTTTGTGTTTGGTCTATTTCCTGGTTTTCCCCTTGGCCACGCCCACTTTCCCTCTCTCTTTCTTTCCTTAACTCCTGCCAGTTACGACCTACTGGTTTGTTTGCTGGTTTTCAGTGTCCCTGTCTTGTTTGTGCTCATCTTCATTTTGTTGGTGTTTTAATGCTGAGTTAGTGAGGAAATCAGTAAGTTTTGTTTTTAATGGAGGCTGACAGCAAAAAACAACTTTTGAGCTCAGTTTTACTCCACTGGTGTAAAAGCATGACTATCTGTGAAGTGACGTTTAGCTGGTTCATTCCTCGTTAAGAATCAATAAATACTAATAAAATGTTTCGTTATGAGACTTTGTGACCTCTTGTTTTCTTGTCTTGCGTTCCTTTCCCTTACACTTCTTTGGGCATCTGATTGCAGCCTTGTTATTTGAGCTTTGAAATGGAACCTCCCTGGTCCTTAATGGGTTTACTCTGTCTTTGTTTTGAGCGTGTTTGATGGTGTTGTCTTTTGTGCAGCTTTCCCATAATTAGTTCTACTCTGAGACTGGGTCAAGTGCAAGAAACTCTATTTACTAGAGTTTACTATTTGGCAGAGAGCTGTTTTCTGTCACCTTGGTTACCAAACTCTCTTCATTCCACCTTATGCTTGTACATATTCGCATTGCAGTTTTAAAAACGAGGCTTCGTGATTTGTGTGTGTACAGACTCACGTTCATGGCAGCGATGTCGTTCTCGTAGGCCTCTCTGACCTTCTTCATGACCTCCACCTCAGCCTGACAGCAGGCCTCAATGGCGCCTTTAACTGTGATGGTTCTCTCAGGGTTGTACAGCGTCAGGTCCTGTAGCCTGCACAGGTTTTACAGGGAGGCAGTTAATTCAGCTGATCAGCGGTCGCTGCAGGGCTCATCAACCAACCAGCAGCCTTTTCACTTTGTAAAACGAGATGTGAGCATTTTGCTAAGCTGCAGTTCTGGTTCCCAGCGAGACCCAGATGACAGAACCACACTAAACCCGTGATCTGCTGAACAAAAACCCTAATGCCATCATGTCCTGAGTGTCTTACGGGGAGATGGTGATCTTGGTGTCCGTGTCCTGCTCGATTTTTTTCAGATTGCGCCCCTCCTTCCCAATGAGGCGTCCAACGAAGTTGTTGTGAGCCAGAATCTTCAGAGGCACCTCATCAGCACTGAAACAAAAAGTGACTCATGTCACTGTAAGACCTAGCTTCCCTCATCCAACCCACCGCTTAGTGTGTGTGGAACCTACGTCTTGGTGTCTTTCGCCTCCTGGTGCATGATGTCCAGGATCATGCGGCATGCAGCTGAGCATCCCTCAGGGGTAGAATGGATGCTGATGGGCTTCTCGGCAGCGCCGGCGTTCTCCTTGCGGTGAACATCAATCCTGCAGGAACAGGAGCGTTTCCGGTCAGTCCGTGGGTTTGCCGAGTCCGAGCTCGTTTATCAGCGCTTTAAACTCACTTGCTCTGTGTCTGCTTGGTGATGTTGCGAATGGTGGCTCCCTCCTTGCCGATGATGGCCCCAACGTACTGCGTGGGCACCAGCAGCCTCAGAGGGATGTCGGCATGAGGAGGTTTGGGTGGCATCCCGGAGCTCGGGGACCCACCGCGGGGACCGCCACGAGGACCGTACCCGGGTCGCCGGCCGTTGTCGGGCCCACGCTGGCCCCCGTCCAGCTCAGCAGCATCATCAGGAATGTAGGAGACGTGCAGCGTGTTGTTCTCAAACTGGTATCCGTTCATTTTCTGGATGGCTCTGAAGATAACAGGAGTCAGTTAGGACCACTGAATCATCACAGCAGTCTTCGATCGAATCAATGTTACCCATAAAAATGGAATGAACCAATTGAACAAACTCTATAATTTCTCTCTAGTTGTCAGATTACATGATTAGAATTGACCTGGGTTGCATTTAAATGATTTCCTGTTTAAACTTGTAGTTCATATAAATAGCCACTAGATGGCACACATCGAGCACATAACCCAATCTCCAGGTACCAGCTCTAAAAACCAGTGAATTCAACCTCTATAACCTAGATTATTTTTAAAGATGGTTCTTACATTAAACTACGCATAACGTAGCATGCATGAAGACATTAATAGATAATAATAATGTTATTTAAAGAGTCAAGACAACAAAAAATAAAGACAGACAGACCTTCAGAAGCAATACAGTAAAGTAAGTGGACTGAACTTACTGCCTGGCATGTTCCCGTGATGCATACGTGACATTGACCACGGCCGTCTCACTGTCTGTGTTCACTGAGAGAAGGACATAGGATTAAATACAGCATCATCTTGAGCTCAGTTACCTTAAAGTATTTATTCAATTAGTTCTTAACCTTCTTAAATCTACTTCTCACCTGGAGAAGGGAGAAGTGATTAGTAAACTCAGAGTAAAAAGTTCAGTCAGAAGTCCTACCTTGTTCACAGTTCTCTACAGTTCCACACTGAGCCAAGAGACCGTCCAACACCTGACATGAGACAAATGTATGAACACGTCAGCTCATAAAGCAAAAGGAATCAACGCCATTGCATAAAAATAAGTATTTTGAGTATAGATTGGTGATGTCATACTCTTCTCACATTGACAGCACCTTCACAGATGTCTGAAAATTTACTGTAAAATCCGTTATCTCTCTCGTTCAGATACTGTATCTGTATCTAAAGCTAAACACTTGTTTTATTCGTGTCATTTGATTTTTATCTTCTCTAGTTTTCAGTGCATCAAATCCTTTGAACAGAGCTCATAGCAAACCTTGATTTTACATTACTGCTGCTCCTTTTCCATAATATGCTTTTGTTTCACACTGATTATACTCAACGTCAGTAGCTTTGTTTTATTTGTCGGAGGCCTGGTTTGGCTTTAGATCAGCTCTGCGGAGAGATGTCGCCCTCGTGTGGACTCCGCTCACAGGATTTGAGCAGCGGAGACACACTCGCACTCACACCTGCTGTGTGTGACACCTTCTCAGATGCAAACGCACATTATCTCGAAGCATTTCTGGAGCAAACCGATGCTCCAGCGTTCACATGTCAAACACTCAAAGCTGCTGTTGTGACGAATCAGCAGATTCAAATCAAGACATTCATTCTCTTGGATTTCTGTACATTTTGTCTGTAAATTATCAAACACATCAGGGTCAGAAACTGATATTATTCTAAACTTTTTTTAAACTTTTAAACGTTATTTTCACACTTTAATAAAAATAAACAATGTTTTATGTTACATGAAAACCAGAAACCTTTCCATGTGTTCATTTCCTTGTCTATGTATGTAGAAGGATAATTAAGGAAGTCTATGTCACTTTGTTTTACTTTGTCCAGTAATCATTGTTCGTTGTTACACACAGATCCAACCATGACACACACATGTCACGAGTAGCTGATGCCTTCAGTTTTATTTTAGGTTCTCGGGTGCAGTTCTTTATGACTACTTATTATTAATTCAGTTCACTCTTTGTATTCTTATAAAAAGAAAAGTATTTAATATGTATGATTAAAAAAACTTTTTAAAAAACATTTTCCTCAAAATACAAATAGCTAAAGAATTTTAACTGCCTTTCCTTTTTGGGAAGTCTTAGGGAAGTTTTGTTTCATTCGCATTTTAAGTTTATCCTTAACGTTAAGTTCTTAAACAAATAAATGTTCATGTTAAATTGATGCAAATTTGTTTGAAAAAAAGCACTAAACTAAAATGTACATATTTACATAAGCTTTAGTTGATTCCACTAAATGATGTACAATGTTTTACAGTGTTGTTACAAAAATGTGTAATGAACGAAATTATCTGTTTGATCTGACAGATCAGAATAAAACTCCAGGTAAAACAGGTAAATGATGTGGAAATGTTCATTTACAGAAATCCAGATGTTTCACAGCTGGAGAAGGATTCGCTTCTTTTTAAACTCAAGTCAGATGTTTGTAAAATATCCAATTCTCTCATTATAATTTAACAAAGCTTAGAAACCGCATCTGCTACTGTGGCAAAACCTCCACTCATTTTGATATAAATGTATTTTATTTTAGTCTATAGTTTGGCTCAGAGTTCAACGCTCTTCATGTAGGCAGGCAGGGACCTCCAGGCTGTATCAGGGCTAAACACAGGCTACATCCAACTCTGTGTGTAAAGGCATGTCTAGTTTTAGTTACTTACTTTAGTTAGGTCACTATGACGACATATCAGTCAAATATCAATGAGGCCCAGGCGCCTTTGTTGTAATGACAGAACTCCAATATGAAGAGTTTGAAGTATCTGTAAAGACGAGTACTAACAAACAGAGTCAAGGCCTCGCTTCAAGAAATGAAGAACGTATTAAGTCCTTCAAGCGTCACATGTCCACACGTCAGAGGGTTTATAATGTTTTATTCATTCCGATCAGGGGCCTTGTCAGGTCCATCCTGTGCTCTCTGCTTACTCAACAGTCACCTCTCACCACATATGTGTTAATGTTAGAATCTCCGTTCTTTTTTTGTCTCCACAATTGCTATACAAATTGACACGCATTAATTAAATGACCTAATTAATTTTGGAGCTTAACGCATGTTGTATGTGGGATCTGTGGGAGCTTCTATTTAGTTTTCTGAGGTCTTGACGTGGCTTTTGTTGTGAATTGATGCCATATAAATCAAACTGAATTAACTGTTCATTTGTATTTGCCAGCCTATTATTTATAGTCATCTGAGTGAAGGCAAATAAGCTTCAACACATCAAATGAGCAAGCAAACAACTCAGCAACTGTCTATCACACGTTTGCACATTTTGGGCACATCTGTCTAATTGTGACGCTGCTGCAACTCCTGCTTTAATCTGCAGGTTAAACCCAATAAGAACAAAACCTGGCTGCAGCTTCAGAAGTCTGGGACTGTAGCTGCAAAAATCAACTTTGTTCTTGTTCTATATTAAGGACTAATTTGTTTAGAAGCAAAGAAGAGCTTTGCAGGTGGGTTTCATTTGACAGTGAGGTTGGGGGGTCATGAAGTTATGAAGCCTCTGATTTCCAGAAACATGTACATGGTTACAATGTTAAAATAATCAAAACTATAAAGTAAATATTTTCAAGATGCAGCTTCAAACATTGACAGTATTTGTGGTTAATCAGTGGTTTGTTCATTTTGAACTTAAATATTAGATACTAAAAACCTGTGAAAGAAAAATGCAATTAAGACTAAAATATAGGATTTGTTCATTTGATCAAAACTATTTCAGACAAAAGAACAGATTTGTTTTCCAACTGAGCAAAGTGATCGCATTTTTTGAATATTTGCAAATATACATCTAAGACCTAAATTGTGATAAAAGTTTGTTTAGAACAGAAGCAAAATACCATTAAAAACTTAGCAACAAGTTCCCGCACGATTCCAAATTCATACCATTAGCAGGAGGCTCAAAATAAGGTTGATAATGAGATGAATAAAATAGAATGTGACTGTAAGAGGAGCCAAGTCAGAAAAAAAAACAAATGAATCTGAACTGACCTCCCACTGCAGGTGAGGAGGGATGTTTCTGATCTGAAGTTTCCGGGTTCTGTGGAGACAAGAGCAAAAGTTAGCACATCAGAACTCAGACAGAAAACGGATGTAATTCACATCAGACAGTGATGAGAAGCCTAGAAAGACTCAACAGGGACGGGTCAGGCCTCCACCGGCTAGAAGCACATAATTGGAGCTCAGTGAGGACAAATCCTAGGTTTAAACGGGCCCTTTGTGACACAGCATTTGTGTTTGGATTTGTGGATTTAAAGCTTTTATTTAGACCCAAGGTCCACTGTGAAAACAAACCACATCAGATTCTGTGTCTTCCTCCGCAAGATGCGTCTTGTATCACCCACATATGACCCATAATAACATTCCTCCACCATCTGTACCACTGTCTGAACCCAGGCAGACAGGAAGACGCAGACGGTTCCTGGCTGGTGGAGAAGAGTCGAGGAATGTGTACATGCACCTCAGTCCTCTGCTCCAGTCTTGTCATTATGTGTGGCAGGTCTGTGATGTGGCTTCAGTGGAACCGCCGACCCAACACCCTCACTGCTGACTCACCACTTCATCACAGTCACCCAAACAAGCATGAGGTCTAAAAAGTGTTAAAGCTCAACTATACTTTAGAATTACAGCAGTGGGCTGTTAGCAGCCAGAACCATCTGTTGCACCTTTAATCTCTAACCGTCTCATTGAAGCTGCTACCGAACGATGTCTGGATTCATGAGGTCGACACCGAGTCGTCTTCACCGACCCTCTAACCACCAGTTTCCCCAAACCCCAACAAAACCACCATGCTCCATTCCCACAACTAGACTCCACCCAAAGCCCCAGGAGGCCCCGGTCCAGATGAAAACACCACACGACCCCCACTCCACAGAATGGAGGGGAGCTTCCGTCCTATCAGTTCACACCTATCCGTCTCCCCACAGACCAAGTCAAAGCACCAACGGCAGCCTCACGAACACATCAGCGCCTTCTCATCCTCATTCATACACCCCAGCCCCCATCAAGGTCCCGTCACAGAACTGACCTGACCCGCACCCTCGCCATTTGACCAACGCACACCCTGCCTAAACGCTTGAAACCATGGCAACAGGTTAAGAATGGTTGGTGTAAGATGTGTGGGCAGAAAAACAACACCCAGCGTCTAGGTTTAGTTTTAGTTATTGACACAAAGTCATTCTAGCATATAACCCTCCTTCAAACAGTGGGTTCCTAATACATAGATTTAAATAATTCTGCTATTTATGATTATGTTTGTCTGGAAAATGTAACAATAACTTTACAACTAGCACCAGTGAAATAAAATTGAAATGCAAATTGCTAATGTCTTGGCTTTTCACTGATATGCAAAAAAGCACCGTGAATATAACTTTCTGAAGTTAAATGTAAAAGCAGAAGCTGTTGAGGTTCCCTGAACTGCAAAGGCATAAAACCTCCAAGCTCTGGCAGAACAAAGGCACAAAAAGAAAGAGGAGAAGGGAAAACAGAAGCTAAGAGAACACAACAGCGTGGCCCTCAAAGAGTGAATGACTTCCCTTCTAGCAGGGTCAAAGGTCAAGGGTCAGAGCTCTTTGGACAGGACAGGGGCCTCCAGACCACAGTGAGGCGTGTCGTCGTCCTGTCCCATCACAGCCAGAGAACGCAGTTAAAAGCTAAAGGACCAGAGACAGAGAACACAACCAGTTTGTGTTCGGTTCTTTTCCATTATTAGAAACAGGTCTGGACTCGTATCAGATTATTAACAAACACGTGATCATATCCTTTACTACATTTGACCAAACATGTAGCCTCTACACATAATATGAATTCTGTCAGTCACAGCCACATTAGCATACAGTAATGACACATTGACGCTGATCTAAAACCAGTCACTCAGGATCAGATGAAATAAAATAAGAAATCCAGCATCAAAATGAATAAATATGCAGCGTCTCATTACTCCCAGTGGGAATTTTTAATATTGACTTATCTGACTGACACATTTTCCAGCTGGAGTGTTTGGGACCCAGATGGGAGCTGCAGTCAGTGTTTCCACATGCTAAGTCAGGTTAATACGAAGGAAGACAAAAGATCTGTCTGCTATTGTTTTTTGAATGTTTTTTCTCGCAGCTTTTTCTTTCCTCCATTGAATATGTTACACGGTTTCACAGCAGCACTGAGTTCAAGCCAACCTGACATAAATTAAATACAATTTGGCCCTGACACTCTTTATAATGGAGGAACAGCCACACAGTTTGCACTGTATTATGGTATTATGAGCCCTTCCTCTACAACACACCAGTCTTGAAAAAGATAAAAAAAAATGCCAGATTCATTATATAAAAGACTTGTATGTGGAAAGTCTGAATTAACAGCCTTTCATCAGGAAATGATCATATTAATGTATATAGCGGTTTGTTGTTGGTAGACATTATCATGATGAAAATGTTCCCCTAAAGAAGCAGTTAAAACACTGCGTGACTGTATTTTTTTTTTACCTCTTGGCTTCAGGCCAGAGAAGCGCAGAAGTGAGGGGGCTTAATATTTTATAAGAGCTTTCTCGCCAGCAGAAAATCAAAGATGAATTTTTTATTGCTAATGGCAAGAAGTAACCAAACACCACAAACCAGCATCCAAACTAACCTCATCACTAACAGGTCTCCATCTTCCTGTCAACCCATCAACCTACTGCTCACACACACACACACACACACACACACACACACACACACACACACACACACACACAATGTTGTTTGAGGCAGAAATGGCCACTTTTTAAAATACACAGTACAAACTGCATGAATTCTGGGTGCATAGGAGCGACACTAGATAATGGAACGAACACCTGCAGATAAAACCGCAGACCAGAGGGGAACCATCTTCCACTGGTACCAGTACCATTTGGGTCGGCTGTAGAAATCACTTGAGCTCTCCTTCACATTTATAAAAAAATATATATATTATATTAATTGCTGTGTGTAAACCCACACTGAGGTTTATCATTGAGGCCTTGGAGTTTTTTTTTTCTTACAGGCTTCCTTTAGTGTTGGAAGCTGATCCAGTGAAGTAACACTATAGCAGAGCTTTAAATAGACAGCACAGACAGTAGAAGAAGGAAGACAAGACAATGAGTAAGAAGGAGGAGGGAGCGGATAACCTGGCAAACCTGAGTGGAGGAGAGTGGGCCAGCTGCCTCCCGCGAATGTGTTAAATACGTGTGTGGGGGGGGCTGAGAGCTGATGTAACGGGCTCAGTCACTGCAGGTGTGTTGATATGTTCGGACGCAAAGACGAGCAGAAAGCTCGGGTCCGATCCATTGTGGCCCATATTTATAGGGGAAAGGTCAGGACCACTGGTAAAGTGACGCCTTAAGGGTTAACGATGGGTGAGATGCCATCATTGCTCAATGCAAGCACATATACAATATTTATACATGTCTATGTATTCTGGTTGTGGGGGCTGTTTTTTTCTAGCTACATTTTCAATATCGCCACGATCCATAGCCTAAATCATATGAGCACATTTCATACAATGGAGCCTATTATTAAAGGACAATGCTGTTTATTATTATTAACACACAGTGAGGCGTTACCGCTTCTACTTCCCTGTGCTTCACGGCGCCGTGGGGGTGGTTACAAGTGGGCGACGTGTTGGAGATGCTTCCACTTGGTGCAGGCAGAGGAACGGGAGCCGCAGAGTGGGTCAAAGTTCACGCTCTGCTTCCACTCTGACCCCGCCCGCAGCGCGAGCGGCGGCCTCCATTTTGGAGCAGCGGCGCACTCCATTTTGTGGAGGGGGCGTGGGACTGGTTCGGTCTGGTTAGAGCGAATTAGGTTGTTCTGTAGAACAACTTTGAGCGTACACAAATTAACCTGGCATTTATTGTTATTTAAAAAGCCACAGGTCCGACCCCGGAGCCGCGGACGAGGCTGTGCTGACATGAAGCCTCGGTGACGGGAGCTTGATTAGTGACACCGTCCGCGTAAAACAATGGGAGCTGGGAAATCCTGCTTGTTGTAGCTCGTAAACGGCGCTCGACGCGTCCAGCCTCCGCCTCCCTCTATTCGCCATTTTGAGAAGCCTATAGCCATTACATGTGAAGACGTGGTGAGGAGATAGTGGGGGGCCCACAGCGAGGCGGTGTACTGAATATACGGGTTTGGTCTATAAGCGGACGCATTTAAACTAGATTTTCAAAATGTCTTTCAGCAGAAGACGCCTCGATGTTGATTCCCCATAAGACTCAGCTGTGCCGATATCACATGCGAAATTGTTAATTGCAAAGCTAATTAAATGCACAGTTGAGGTGTTGAGACATTCTGTAGACATGTTAGAGAGAACGTCTAATAAAATATGTTGAGAACATGAGATGAGCCCGTTAACGAACATGGCGTGATCACAATCGGCTCTAGATGCCTTCAAGAACTGTTAACGGCTCCACGCAGATTTAACTTCGCCGTAGCGCCTTTTCCCGCATACACGCTGCCTCGGATCGAGCCTTTTCGGTGGTTTGTGCGGCGGCGTCTCTCCCTTTCTTTCTGCCCTACGCACATATACGTATACGCCATGCGTCCATGTGAGAGCCAGTGAGCTGCCATCTTGCCCAGACAACGCCCATTTACTACAATGACTGCGTGATCACATGACCGCGGAGAAGCCACCAGAATGGAGCACACGCAGCACATACGAGCACATGCGCCATTACATGAACATTGCGTGGGCCTGGGTCTGCTTTATGGAAGATGTCACCGCAGTTAGATAGTACTTATACACGCACGTTTTTTAAATGCATGGCCCGTGGATGTGATTGCCACAGGTAGTAGTAGTTTGTGCCGTTTATGCGCGGCACAAACACACCTCCATCGTGCGCGCGCACAGCGGTGTACAGCCTTTGAGCCTCCACAGCTTCAGACTGATCAGAGTAAATATGGTAGAGAAGTCCACGCGAGCGCTGCGCGTGTTCCAGCTGCTCGGTAATTATCTGGACACAGACACCGTCGACGCGCGCGGGAAATCTCCTTCTGCTGCATGTGTGGAGGAGCGCGCGCGTGTCTCCATTCATAAAGAGCGTAAAAGCTACTACAGTGGCGCGAAGGAAGGGAGGGGCTGCGCGCGGCTCGAGATGGGAGGAGGGGCTGAGAGTTTCGAACGCTCGAGCCTCAAATACATCATGGGGGCTTCTGGTAACATACATACACATACATATATAGGTCAGAGACGAGAGGAAGAAACGCACGGCTTCCCGTCGTAAAAAGCGCACATGTCTGTTCAACAGACAGGCAAAGGTTCGCAACATGAACGAAACCAACTATGAATGTATAGGTTAACGTGTTGCTGAGGGTGACGCCACGCAATCAAAGCTGCAGCGATGAGCCGCGTGTTCCCAACATGCAGACAAATGCAGACATGCTGTATAATAAGATGTGATCAGGACTCTGGGTTGAGAGCTGGATCAGTTCACCATGATCTTCACAGCTGGATCGTTTTCAGCTCATGGTCAAGTTGCGAGCTAAAATGACGCTAAAAGCTGATTACTGCTCCAACAGCTGTCGATCTGACAGGAAAACGGTAGTTTTAATAATATATCCAGTTGAATCATCTACGGACCTGACGCAGTCAAAGCCATTGTAATGTCACAGACTTTAAACGCTTCCACACCTACAGCCTTACGTCATTCTTTTCTCCGTTTCCTTTAACTGACCATCCGGCTTTAGCCGTGATATATCTTTGCCTAAATCATACATTGTCTGTCAGGGAGAATATTTAGAATATTTCTATGTCTTGCAACTAGAAGAAATGATAGTGAAACCTGTTACTGGCATGTTGTACGATCTAACGGCTCAACCGATACGTAACAACAACAACACGATAAAACATATATTTGTTACAAAAAAAAAACAAATCTTATATAAACATAAAAATAGCAAATTATTTGTCTGGTGGAATTTTTGTCTGATAAAACAGAGTTGCAATAATCACCAAGCAATAAATACGTACTACAGCTATTAAAGAAAATAAGTATTTGATTATGCAAATTGCGTTTGAAAAATCTTGTTCATACAAATTATGATTTTAATAAATCATATCAAAACGATAAAAACATGCTGTTTACTTAAAAACAACTAGTTACAGGACTCAAAATAAATAAATAATATGATACTGTAATATTTAACTATTGAGTTAAAAATCTCCTAACTTAAATTTTAAAATTACAATTGGTTATTTTATCATATGAGCATTTCCAGAACATTTAAATAGTATCCAACACTGGAACCTAATTCATAACTCTCTTCTTAAATCATCTGAATCACGTCATGCAGGAAATTCTGACACTTAGTTTTAGATTATGAAGTTTTTTTCATACCTTGAAAAGGATTTTAATTCTTACACTTCTCACTGTTCATATTTTCTAATATTTTAAATTAAGATGTTATGTGAATGAGTCTCAGATGGAACAACTACAGTTGTCCACGAAAACCAACTGAGATTTTATGGTTTGTTTTCTGATGTTCAATAGTTTATATCACCAGCCTTTAACCTGTTATGACTAATATATATGTTGATTAGGAAAAAGGCCCCCAGCTTTAACACAGTCATAATAATGTTCTGCACTAATTCTAATCAATACAGCAGGAACAACAATATTATTTCTAAATTACAATACAGTAATTAGTAATAATCTAATCTTCATTTGTATATTTATAATCATAGAAGCAGCTTAGATTTTTTCACAAATTTTAGGATTTGCATTTTGCATATTTTTGTTTAAATGGTGTTTCTATAAATAAGAATAAATTATATTCTGCTCAGCCTGTTGATAATGATTAGGGTCATTACATTAGTCAGTATGTGATAAACACATGTTTAAGGTAAATATGTCATTCAGGGCTTAATGACAACACAGGCTATTTCTTCAAGTCAGTTTATTTCCTGCACTGAGTGGATGTAAGTGGACGGAGCCGAGCCTCCATCGTCCCCTCTTCAAAAACAAAATGGGGGAGAAAAGAGGAAGATGAGAGGGAAGGAGGGAGTTCCTTTGCTTTGTCTAAATGAGTGTGTGTATATGTGTGTCTGTGTGTGTATGTGACGTCAGCGCCCACTATGTTTTGAATCACCAAGAAGTGGGGTGGGACAAGCAGCAGCCTATAGAAAAGCAGCAAGGAAAGGGGCCCGTCTCCACACACACACACACACACACACACACAGACACACAGACACACACACACACACACACACACACACACACGGTCTCTCCTGTTTGCAGCTCTGGACGGCAGAGGGCTGACTGAGTCATGCGGCTTCTGCTGCTGAAGTTACTGCAGCAGAGGACACAGAGCTGCTACAGCACTGCCATGATACTGTTCACACTAAACATCGAGATAGCAGCATAAAAAGTGAGAAAATCTAAATCATTAGAACTTGGGTCTAATCAAATAAAAAAACAAACTGTAATTGTATTGTATTGTCTCCAGATCAGAGTTTGCGCCCATATGTTAAAACCAATCCGTTGTTTTAGGCTTGAAGTTTGTTTCTCATTTCTAAAGTACCTTCGTGATTTTATCTTTCATCACACTGCTGATCATTCTGTGTTTTCACTTCTACTCATCCTGGGGGGTTAAATGAAAGTTTGAAAATGTAATTCAGGGTTCTTGCATACTTCAAATGAAAAGTTCTAAAGTGCATCTGCAAGTTCATCTCCACACATATGGTTAGAAAAAAAAACTAGAAACAACACTTCTGATGATTTGTATGTTATATTACACTCCTAGATTCATAGGTGTGATTGGACATGAGGTGTCTTTCAAGCGCACGCACGCACGCACGCACGCACACACACACACAATTGGTGACCTGATCCTTCAGCTCAGAAGTTTGAGGTAATGACTACTCCTGCAGACTGAGTACAGCTTTCACTTTTCTTGTGAGTCCTTATATTATGGATTATATATCCTTAGCTCTAATAAAGTCTGTAAATATGTTATTAGTCCAAAAATACAGAAAATGACTTCTTTTCACGTTACAGCAGACGTTGGTCGGGGAAGTGTGCCGTTCACTTTCAGACTATCAAGCTGTCACACAGCATTTTCTGGAAGGCTCCCACCCAACATCACAATGTACGACCAGCGACACCTCCCTCCACACATATGCACCCACCACGTGATGCATGCAGAGGCAGGCACACACCCAATGTGGTGGGGGAGGGACGGGGGAGCGGAGAGAAGAGGGGGAGGAATCCAACCAGCGCTGGAAGGGAAGAGGAGGAGACTCGACTTTCTCCTGCCTCTTCTCCTGGCTCTGAATGGGCCAATGCACATACGCTTATAAATACAATACATACATGTTTCATGTGTGCACATCCTGATCCATCGGTATCTGAATTCAAACTATCTGCAGACATTTACACGCAACACTAAGATACTTTGACAACTAAATTCAAAAGCAACAATTTGAATTATAACTCTTAAATTAAAATCACATTATCATTAAAGGAGTGTATGATTTTAACCCCATTGTTTACCACCACCATGAAAAACAAATAGTCAAATGCAAAAATGGGAGCAAGGTTGGATCCAGAAGCTACAGTATTGCATTATGGGAAAGAATCCATCTTTGTTAATATAAAGGAATCACAGACAGCAGATATTCCTTGTCTTGTTATGAGTGTTTCTCTATTGTGGAAAGTTGCAAAAACTGAATAGATTAAATGCTTTAAAGTTGATCAGTGTATTGGTACCAAGTCAAAGAGTCCAACTTCGCCATCATCATAAATGTTCTGACAACAGGCAGCTGTGAGACATGATGTCGAACTTTAATCTATAGGACTCAGTCACGTTTGGTTAGAGTGATTCAACAGATTTACTTCTAAAAGGAAAACAAATTCTGTTTTTTTGTTCCTCATGGTTTATTCATGTTTGAGATATGCTAACTGGTAACACAGTGAATTAATAAAAAGTGAACTCATCTTGTCTCCCTTCTAGTAAAAACATAGCTGATGGATGTTCATACACTGAGCTGCAGTGTCAAGATGAAGCAGACATCTTCATGTGAAAGCCCAACACCATTCAACCACCATTCATCATTTTTTTTATTTTAAAAAATGATCAAAAATTTCATTGTGTGTAGAAGGAATCCCATAATTATCAGCCTCACTTACGCTGATCACATCACTGATTGATTGTCAATGAACATGTATCAACAATTGATTTTTCAAAATTACTGAGATCAAAGAGACAACGAAAACAACATCTCTGTTATCTGCAACATCTGATGCATTCTGTTTCCATAGCGATTAGTTGGTTACAGCATGCTTCACGTGTAATCGTGCGTCTCCGCGATCACAGCACATTAAACTAAGCCACAACGTTGGCGTGAGCCAGCGCCACCAGGGATCCAGGCACTTGTTCTAGCTGCATCCATGGAGCTGACCAGATGGAGGAGGAACCTCAGCCACCAACTGATCCACAGCCGCCTCCTACACAGTAACATATACTAAACGCATTAATGTACTAATTAAATCACCTGCTAGACTAAACAGCATCACAACACAAAGTCAGAAAACAAAGCAGAGAGAGAAGAGGTGGAATGTGGCCAAGATAAGAGCCATGAAAGAAAAAGCTTGTCAGTTTCAACACTGTGTATTTGAGAATAGTTATTGTTTAATTAAAAGTCATCTACTGAACTCATCTAAGCATTTTATGTCTTAGCCACATTGAAATCAGCAGATGTCCACTGAGACATTACAGCTTCATGTGCTCCATGAATGTGCTCCAGTTCCTGTTTGTCAGTGTTGAATATTGATGACCTTGCATTTTGTTCCTTACTTCTTGACTTTTGCGTTGAGCTCAGACGGTTTCACTCTGTCCAGTCTGAACCAGGTCTGCTCTTCAGAATACGTCACTTAGAAACACTTCTCATATTTATATGAAGCGAGTAAAAAAATCCACAGAAGGTCTGCGTTTATTAGATTACAATGTTTTTCTACTATTTAAACCTCTTTCATCATCTTAGTGAGTAGAGATGTCAACAACAGAAGTCAGACTCTCTGGCCTTACATTTTAATATCACAACAAACAGGACCATTTTAATAATTCTGTTGGTTTAGTGTATTTTGTAATTGTCAATAAAAATTGTAAATAAAAGAAAACATTTATATGTTAACATATGAACTAAATAAGAGAGAACACACACACGCAGGGTGGGGGTGTTCAGGAAGCCCCATATGTGAAAGAGCAGCTATAGAACCATCTGTGAGCCAATCACAGCCCAGAGAGAAATGATTTCCGTCCAATCAGGAGTCCGGCTGCTCTATAGGCTCCTTAATCTCCAGTTTCTTTCTCATTACTGCTGAAAAAATGTCAAGAATTTGGGTCCAAGGGGCAAAGCTCTGCCCAGCCGTCCCTGCTGCACACAAACACACCTATTCTCTGCAGCCCCACGGGGACAGTGATGTGGTGGTTTGGTGGAGAGAAGTAGAGGGTGAAATGTGACGAATAAAGACACACACCAAACGAAGAGAACCCACGTTCAACCGAGCCCTGAAGGAACTTTATTTTCAAATTCTACATTAACAAATACAATTTAAATACATGTACAAGTTTCTTCCATCACAGCCAAATGTTACCTACATTAAATAATACTGGATGTGTAAATACTTTATTTTACATTTAACAGAGCAGTCTTTTGTGCTATATTCCCCATGATTTTAAATGAAGCTTTAGTTTACTAAATCTTGGGTAAAATGATAGTTGGGCCAATATTCTAGTAGCTTATATATCAATTTGTGACACATGCTTGGTGGTAAATTTTTACATTCTTTTAATATTGTCAGATACTTTGTATAGTCAGTTACTGACAAAATACACTGAACTCAGGTTTATATTCAGCAGATAATCCTAAACAGTAACAGTTTTATTGAGGAGCAGTGATCATTTTCAGTGATCATTTAAGCTCAGGTTTACTTTTTCTAATAGTTGTAGAAGATCAATGAAATGAAAACAGAATTAAACAATTTTTCTAAGAAGGAGAATTATTTTATGCAATCCATAAATTCTCTATTTTTCAGAAATATCAGACAAAGATTACAGGTGAGTTGTTTAATGTTATGATGTTGCCTGAGTTTTTAATTCAATTTAAATTTAGTTTTATTTGGGGCCAGTTTACCGCACGTCACTTCAGAGACAAGAAAAAAAAAACAAAAAGCTGTGTTGTTAAATGGACTTTCTGTCTTCACCCTAAGGACAAAATCTTTTTCAGCCAGTTAACATCTTTGTTGAAAACCTTTAGTTTTCAGCCCAACAATTAATCGGAGCCACGGTTTATACTACAGTTTACTGATTTAAACAAATGTCAAAATTACCATTCGAATCCATTCTATGCAACTCAAAAGGTTTTTTATATATTTAAAATATTTTGTGATCATATGTTTTAGAATCAGAATCTGCTGTGTGACGGAAACCAACCAGTTACCACTGAAGCAACAACATGTTTTGAGGTTTTTATTCAGCTCCTCAAGACACAGAAGAAGTCATTTCCTTCATCTTCCTAAAATCACATTGTGTCCCACATTTTGAAAACTGAAGCTCAGCCAATCACAGCAGAAGAAGAACGTCCCGCCCAGAACCAGCAGCTGCTGCAGAGGAACCTCTGGTCCTATATGATCCTACAGGTCTGAAGCGCACGTTCAGCGCTAAACATTTATAACTATATGATCAAACAAGTTAAAACGCTTCAAAGGCCCTCACTAAAAAATCAGCTCATTTATGTTCTATAAAATACAAATGCATGTTATAGTAAGTTCAGACTTTGAATCTCAACAAACCTCAAAGGGTGTTTCTGCTTAAAATGGCCACAAAATGTGAACAAACTAAAAACATTCATGATCCTCCTCCACTGAACAGACAGAACAAACAGGTGACGACATGGTTTTATTTAAAATTGTCACGTTTCTCTCTCACATCTGGTGACAAATACACTGAGGATAACGTACTGAGATGATAATGACACCAGCACATGCAGACTTTAGTCTAATCGTGACGTTTCATAATGTCAGTAGGAGGGAAACAAAATGGGCAAATGCTTTAAAACCTTCTTACTTAAATCAAGACTTTATTGAGCAGAAGTCCAACCTCCCTCAGAGCCGAAGTCCTGAACCACACGATGCCTCCTCTTCTGTGTTACAGGTAAGAAGAACACCCCCCACACACACACACCACCGGACTGGGATTACTGGAACGGTACTGGGACGAATGGGACGCTCACACACGGCCACGTCCTCCACGAACACATACATGCACCGGGGGCCCCATCCACCACAGACCTGACCCCAGGGCCCCCGCTCAGACCGCCCCACCACCCCCACCGCTCCCCTTCCTTCTAATTCTTTCCTTCTTGCTGTTAGGTGGGCTCGTGGGCTGCTGTGGCCTGCGTCTACACAGATGTGTGCATGTGCCTAATTTATTTTTAGTGAGCAAAAGCTCGAGAGACGCCAAGAACAAGCAAGGGAAAGAAGGGAGTAGATAGGGGGGGGGGAGAGGGGGTTTAAACCACAGAGGAGAAACAATCAGAGCGATGGGGCAGGAGGGGAGTCTTCTTAAAGAGACACGACTCCTTTACCCCTTCACCTACATACCGCAGGCCTCCCTCTCTACGCTGCCATGTCACCTCCTCCGGCTCAAAGCACCAAAGCTTTGTTACGTCTATCTGCTCCTTTATTAACCTTGAACGCGATGAAGCTACATGTCCTGCCGCCGTATAAAGGCTCACGGCAGCCTCTGTAAACCAGCGCGCGCAGACTTCAGTCCCTGAAGGAGGTCATGTATGCGCCGCCGTCCAGCAGACCCATGTCAGTGACACATGCTTCTGTCCACGTCGCTACTGGAAGTGCAGACACGCTGAGCGACGCTGACGGCAGCTCAGGAGAAGCCGGACTCTGCCCAGTCCACAGGGAGCAGCGGCTTTCTCTGATCTTACGTAAGCACAATCTGAATTAATTTTTTAAAACGTCAGAGATGTGCTCGTCAGAACAGGCCTGAACCACTTTCTACAGTATAGTAATATTATGCACTAACAGCAACCAAGCGGAGGTTTATTATGTAGAGATCGCGTCCTTCTACAAGAACCCGCCTGCACCACATCACCTGGAATATCGTTACAGCCGCAGACAGATTAACACTGAGACAAAATAAGACCCATAACAACAAACTGAGCTCTGTGGTCACACACAGACACACACAGACACACACGCACACAAAACATTATTCATTATTATTTGCAAAGTATAAAATTCAAAAACAGGGTACATCAAAAACTTGTAGCCCAAAGCTTCATATGCTACAGTGTAATAGAGGTTCCATCTAAGAGATCTAAGATCCATCTAAACAACCTTAAGTTCTGTTAAACATCTAACTTCAGATTTGTGTGAAAACATTAAAGTAAAAGCTTCTCGCGTCAATATGTTTTACATCCCAAATATATACAGATAAATACATCTGTTCAGACTCAGGTCTTTACTGGAATATTTATTTAATTCTACTTGTACTGTGAAGATCAGGTTGTACTTTTATTACATTTTGTAGTGCTGATGTTTTATTATTGCTGGAGCCTCAGTGATAGATATATGAACCTGACCAGTAACCAGCTGTGGTTCTTGTTCCACACCAAGATTCCAGGCAACACAGATATGTGGACATAATTAATTACTAATAGTTGTGTCACATAATTGTGCCATGATTTTTGTGAAATGTATCTGTTTTTTATAATTTTTTAATTTAAAAGGACTTTTATAATTATTTTACAACAGCATTAAAATCTGTATAATCTATTATATGTATTACTTTTGTGGTGCATTACTTTAACTTTAGGTCCATTTCAAACATGTTGATATCAAAATTATTTTCCTTTTTTGAAATCTTGTTGAATCTTTAACTCAACTAAAGCTTATAGAAGCCTTCTCTTGAGTATTGGTTGAGTAAATAAACTACCTTGATTTTTGTTCTCTCTGGTTTAGATAACCAGATTTTATGCAGCTTTAATAATCAGTAAACCTGTGAAATGTGTCTGTAGATAGAATTAAAAATACGTTCCCTAGAGTAAGAATGTGTGAATAATAAAATGTTCACATCCAGTACTTGTGATGCTTTGAAGCGCACCTGTTTGAGTGAACAGTCACTACTCAGTTATATTTACGCTCCTGCAGAACGCTACAGCTCGGAGCACAGGAACCCACGGTTCTGTGCAGCAGCAGCCGGGCGCTCACATCAGGGCTCGGCTCAACGGGTCCACGGCGCTCGACGTCAACTTTCAAACACACGCGGCCTTTGTGGAGAACGTGGCAACGCACCAAAAGGGGAGACAGACAGGAAGAGCCACAACAAAACAGAGCGGAGCAGATACAGGCTACTACACAGACAGAGAGAGAGAGAGAGAGAGAGAGCGTGTGGGTGGGCGAGCGAGCAGGAGGCACCGCTCTCTCTGGCTGCTTCGCTGCTCCTCACACGATTGGTCGCACCCCCCTCGCTCTCTCCGCCCACCGTCCCCTCCCCTCTTCTCCTCCTCTCTCCTGGCCAGCCATGACAGGGGGCTGTGGCAAGCCTCCCACACCTCCCCCGCACCCTCCCCCAACTCGCCTCTCACAAAGCAGCACATGCATGATACGCGCTGAGCACACCAGGGAAAGGAGCCGCGCAAAAGACTGACTAGAGGGAATACAAATGTGACTACTACTACGTTTTCTGACTGGAACCTGCAGCGGGGTGGCGAGGACAGATCCACGTGGGGCCTGATGGAAGCCTGCACACGGCATTGGTGAACAGTTCTGGGCTTTATCCATTCGACCGAGGACACAAACAACGGGCATCAGTCCCTCAGTCGCAGCCTCGGGACCGTCTGAGAGACGACTGCAGCTCGTTCGGCCGTGAAGAACCAGCAGCTCCACGTGAACACGCTTCAGGCCAGCAGCAACCATCACCGAGGACTGAACCTTTTTAATGGTTTCTATTGGAGGGGGGGTTCACGGGGTTAAAAATGCTCCAGCTTTTTTTCTCATGAACAAACCCACTATTCAATTAGACTAATTGTATAAGAATGTCTCAGTTACTCAACCAGTGATTTCTAATGTACAGATACAACGAGTGCTGACTCTAAACTCAGAGAAAGACTCATCATTTCAGTGCATTGGTAGAAACAATACAACCAAATGAAGCCAGAAGAATGGGCCATTTGTGAGAACTGAGTGGCAAGATGGAGCCAGACGTCAAGTTTCCCAGTAACATCAAACTGCCTAATAATATTAGAATGAAGACGCTTCCCGTTGTAGGAGAGGTTCACGCTGCTGAGAACAAACCATTGCTGGGTTCTATCTGCTCTGAGACTTTTTTGGGACTGAAACCATTGCTTCACGGTGAAGTTGTGGAGCCAATAGATGTTGAACAGCTGTGACTGGTAGCGAAAGACAAAATAAAAGACGACGTCAGTCACAGCTGTCACTGACACGTCAGGAGTTATGGAATCGACATCGCTGCCATTTGTCCTCCATGATTCTGTGTCATCAAATACAAGCAGAGGACGACTCCTCAACAAACATCCACAGATCAGACCATCTAAACAAAAACACCCGAGTCAGCATCACTTCCTGATTTACTATATGTTGCTACATTTATGTTGAGTGGAAATTTGTCCATGTCTGTCGCTGTGAGAATTTCCAACTTTTCGCTATGAAAAATATGCCTTTTGGAAAAGACAAACGTTCAACTGTCTGTTGTGTATCAATAATGAGAAAGGTAAAATTATGAAGGCTCAAATGACCAAACAATGAGATAATGTCCTTTATTTCTATAAAGGAAGAAGTGGAAGGAACATGGACTTTTTTTATGCCCAGAAGACGATGTCACATATGAATAAATCACCTAATCTTACCCATAACTGGATTTGACGAATAATAAACAAAGTCATATTCACATGTCTGCAATGATCAACACAAAAAGAAAAAGGGACGAGTTCTGACTGGACAAAGTCAGCAGCTAAAAAACAGCTCCATGGCTGATGAACATGGATGTGAAACAATCCACAGAGACAAAACTCTAGAAGGCACCAAATCTCTTATATGCAAATTAAGACCAAATCTGTACCAACAAGCGCTTCCATGATGTCCAGTGTGTCTGAATGGGAGCAGCCATAGTCAATCAGGTCATATGGTAGCAATCCCGACCCACCACCCAAGAGGCTCACAACAACAGATTAACAGCAATTAAATTAGGCACATACACAAGAACAAGCTACTGTACAGCGGAACGCATCACTGTGTGTTTCTAGGTCGCACAGAGTTCATTAATCCTGGAGTCAGAGGAGAAGGCAAATCACACAGGTAAACTGGAAACTAGGTCCCACAAACAGCCAGAAACTCCAAAATGACCAAAAAAAATGTAGTAAAAAGAGAAACTCATCAAGTTTCGGTTTCAAATAATCACAATTAATTCAAATGCATAACTTTGCATTCCAAAATAATTCTGGTATGAATTACAATTTTCTGTAATCATGATTTTTTTTTTATTTGTAAAGAGGCATGTGTGTGTGTGTGTGTGTGTGTGGCTGAGGCACCAAATGTGTTTCTGTCCAGGTTTGAAAAAGGAATTCTTTACACACACACACACACACACACACACACACACACACACACACACACACACACACACACACACTATACGCTTCTCTCCAGGAAGGCTTGTTCTTGTCGACAGCCCCCTACTCCAATTCTCTCACACACACACACACACACACACACACACACCCCGCCCCCGCTCCTGCTGCACCCTTTTCTGTGTTCCACGGCTCCTTGCTGACCTCCCACAAACCCCTGCAGCCCGACACACATTCCAGTCAACTTGTGATGAATATTACAGATTTAAAACCCTTCAACCTCTATTTTGCATCAGTCACATTTGCGCACACGCAGCGCGCATATCCATAACGCGGAGCGGGAGGCGGTGCCCCCGCAGCCTGTGGCACTGACGCCACACTGGAGCGTAGAACTTCCAGGCAGGGCCCCTCTCTCGCCATTTTGTTTCCTTGTTTGTATTATTAATATTTTATTTACATACATTTAAATAAATTCCGTCTGAACACCCACCCACGCCCACAGCGGGGGTCCGCTTCAGAACCGTGGCGCCCGCACAAACTGCCTTCTAAACAAATAGTAGCGTTTCCACGTCCATACGTTCATAAATCAGAAAAACGAAGGCAAATAGTAAATGACATGAATCGATATCTGAGTGTTTACGTTTAAATGTTGCCGTTACGCTCCGTTTTATTAAAATTTTCTCGCATTAACACACAAACCAACGCTGCTCAACGGCTGCGACACTAAACATTTTCGAAATAATTCTGCCCATTTGTGTTCGCTCAAACGTCACACGGACGCCAGTTGAACCCAGGTTGGAGACACGTTCATTTAAATGTCGCCAGTAGCCTCCTCCCAACTTCTAAAATGTGAAACAAGATGAGCCACGCGACCGAGGAGACCATGAACACAGATCCGTACTCGCTCCTGCTCAACTCAGCTTCGCCATTTTACGAAGTGACTCTTCTCTGCGTGGAGGCACCACGTGTCGTGGAGTCACGCGAGGCCTCGGCTCACCCACGGTGGGCCCTCACCTCGCAGATCACCTTCATCACAGCGGCTCGCAAAGGTTAGCGAAAGAACTGGACGAGGCCTCATTGGAACAATGCACTGAGCCTGGGTGCCTGCTGCCATGTTGCCTGTAGGCTCACGATGAGCTGAAGACTCCGCTACTCAGAGCCTGCGCTCCTCCACCGTTTGCGCCACAGCCATGTTGCAACATTTCCAGTTTGCTGTTGTGACGCAGAGCGTGCGCCATATTTCCTCAGATTTGGCCACATTGACACAGTAAGAGCGACCGGCACAAGAGTACGTTCCCATTTCTGGGGAGCAAACCAATATGGTCAAAGATGTGGACGCTGATCATGTGATAGACACGCGCACACGTGTGGCAGCTAGCGAACATGGAGGACTGTGCTCACACACCGTCTGCAGACAACCACTGGCGATCAGGCCTCATGTGAGGCTGATCCACAGCCAGTTAACGCTAACTACATTGCTAAGTACGTTATATATATTTAAGGACGCCTCTATTGTGCACGTAAATGTTTTGCACCTTGTTAGAAAATAATTCAAAATCATTTTTTGGTTGACTTTTGATTTTACGGGATTATTTTTATTTCACTGGGACTTTACGCAGAGTTTATTTAACATGGTAAAACTTTAACCACAAACACACACGCACAAAAAAATAATTGCTGGATTACGCAAAATTGTGCAAAAGGAAAAGTATGAGTGAATCGTTTGAACGAGCTAAACAATTACATTGACACGCAAAAACCCCAGGCACGGAGGTATTTACGTAAATTGCTTTTAATGAGCTGTGTATTTGAAACCAACCGTCAAAACAAGATCAACAATGAAATGATTAAAATATGCCTCTGTTCAATGCATTGTTCTTTGCAGGGTGTGTAACAAATTACACCTCACACGTGAAAGGCTGTGGGAGCAGTTCAGTCCTCCACATGCGTAACAGCTTCAGTCAGCTCCACTGAGCACACAGCGTTTTTAAACGACGACAAAATTCCAACTACTGCACACAACGCGACGAGCAGCTGTTGAAGTTACTGCAGTTCAGCTTCACGGCAACAGTCAGAGCCAAAAGCACTGCAGCCCTCAAACAACACACGGGCTCACTGCACAATAATGTGTCAAATCAAGAGAGATTGTGGTTTCGAGATGTGGACGTGGTGATGCAACGCGTGACATGGAAACACAGGGAGCAAACAGTGTCTGGTACCTTTGCTTCTTGGGGACCGAGTGCTCGACCTCAATGCGTTTCCCCTGAAGTTCCACTTTACCTGAAATCAGAAAAATGAATCCATCACATGAAAAGCTGCCCAGAGCCCACAGGCTACATGCTAGCTGCTAACACGGGCCTGTTGGACGGAGGCGTAGCTGGAGCGAGCGTCCATCTAGATCTAACTTTGTCAAACTCGTGGCTTATTGAACATCATTAAAATCCAAAGTGTAGCCGAGAGGAAGAAGGAGAAGCGGCCACGTTCAAGAGCCCAACACGGACCAAGTGACCGAGGAGGCGCCACTTTGTAGCCAAGAACTGCTTATTAGGAACTTCATACGTGCAGTATAACAATACACACACAGATTTGCGTGTGGTCGTGTGTGTTTTAACAGCCCCCAGGTCCTCGGGGCGTCTAAAGGGGAGTCTGTGGGACGTTGTGCTCGTGCAGCCTGGAAGGAGCAGAGGGAGTTGACGAGTATGGCGACCCCGCTCCCTCACGTTACATGTGGAGGAAATCATGGCTAACGCTGCAAACGCTGGGCTTCCGAGGACAATGACGCCTCACGGCCACGGCTGCTGCTCGCTGGTGCCCGTGGGCCCGTGGGTTTGTGCCGGTGAGGGCCCGTCGGCCGTGGTAGGTACACGGGGGGGGGGATTTTCCTCTATCTTTGTCATAGTGGGCTGCCGGCTCAAAGGGGGAGGGGAGCGAGGGCTCGTTCCACGCCATTCAACCCGGTGCGAGGGTGCAACACGCCGAGGTGCAGCCTCCGTGCGTGTTTTCGCCGCGAAGGATCACAGCAGGTTAATAAAACGCGCTTCGTGCAGGAGCAGCGTCGTGGACTGGACTTCGGGTTTTCCTGTCGCCAGGTTTACGTTTACGCTAAGCGCGTCCCTCCCCCTACAAAAGTTGAATGGCTCCCCGAGGCATGCAGCTCCACACACCGCGATTCATTTACGCGGCGCCAGTGCAAAAATCCAAAGAAATGCAACGTGGGTTTTATCGGACGCGTTCACGCAGAAGCATCGGAGGTGCGGAGAGTGAAACTGGGGCACACAGCTGCGGACGAACGCCGGCTGCAGAATGAATGGAGAGGTGGAAGGTCCACCTGAACTCACCGGAAAACGTCTCGATCGCCTTCATGGCCCAGTGGTCATCTGGACAATCCACGAACGCGTAGCCGTTCTTCATCAGGAACTGTCCGGAGTACGGGATCTTATGGTCGTCGAAGGTTTTCCCCAAGTCCTCGGCGGTCACGCCGTCGCCTAGATTCCCAATGTACAGCTTGTGCATGGTGGAAGTAGTTTGTCCAAGTCCAAAAACGCAAAAACAAAGCCCCGAAAAGTCAAATTAGGCCAGCAAAAAGTTTCTCTCCTCTGTGAGCTAATAGCGCAACAAGATAGTGTCACGCTTGCCACTGTGACCCAACGGAATGAGAGATACCTGTAATGAAAATAGACCAAAAACGGCGAGAATGCAAAATCGGGCGAATAACAATTCTCGGTGAAGTGTAAAAACAGACGTGGCGTTGTTTTTTTGTTTTTGTAAATCCAGCTGAATGAGTGCAGCGGGAGAATAAATGCAATCCTTTGACCTGTAGCCGGCACCAGCAGACGAGCAAGCAGCAGCTTAAAGCCTCTATCGCTCTGTGGAGTGGGTGGGTTTGATGATGGGTCTGTGGTGGACGAGTGGGGGGAAACTATGGCGGGATCGGGAGAACTGTTTTCCTCTCTCGCCGCCTCTCTCTCCAGCTTTCTACCCTTCCCTCTTTCGCGATCCGCCCGCTGCCGGCACAAGGGTGACGCCGCCCCATCCGTCGACTCCAATTCATGTTTTTTTTCTTTTTTTTGTTTGGAAAGAGGAAACCACGTGGTCTGCTTGGAGTAGCCTGTGCTACAGAGATAGAAAAGGGAGGGGGCACCCCCCCCCCTTAACCTAGGGTATTCACCAGATAGGCGTGTGTGTGTGTGCGTGCACGTGCGCGGGCACGGACGATGAACGACCGGAGAACCCTAATTCCGCCGCGCGCTCGCGCTGCCCCGCACGCGCGCACGGCGCAGTTGGTGCGCCGCGCTGGGGCTTTATGCAACACGGCGCAGGCCTGACACACATGCGCCTCACGCGCTTCTGTTTCTGAAGGCGAACGTTGGGATCCATGACTTCATGCACAGCAGCCGTCGGGGTGTAACGTTTATTACGGCAACGAGCCGCTTCCCTCGACACCCCCCGGCTCGAAGGTGACCAGAGACGCCTCTCATTTGAATAAGAAGCCACCGCCTGCTATTCTATAGCCGGGTGCCCGCCCTCCGAGTGAATGTAGTGGCTGTGGAGGAAGCTGGACGTGGTGATGTTTACGTAAATGCTACATGACCAACTCCAGCTCGTTTGGAGCTGGAGACAAAGGCTGTGAGGCCTTTTTTCGCTTCAGGGGACAAAAGGTCGCACCACTGAACTTTGAGTAAACCTTCCGCTCGCTTTGATTGTTGCCACCGGGGCTTAATCAGTATGTCACGTATAGACACGGGCTGCATAGTCCGGCACGCAGGCCCGGCGGAGGCGGGCGGGGATCTTGTTACAACTGGAACGTTTCACCGTGGAACCCCGAGTTTGAACGCAACTTCGGCTGCATGCGCCGTTCACCCACGCAGCCGCGTTGTTTAGATTATGTGTCATCCGTTTGATCGCGTTTCTGAGAGGAAGTGAGTCTGGCGCAGTCGCAGCGCTACGGCGCGTGCGCACTGGGCGCCCCTCTGTGAGGATTGAGGCTTCTCAAAATGGAGGTAGTGACTGACGCACAGGCCTGCCTCGACCCAACACTCGTCCGCACAGCCTGGCTGCGGCTCCCTGGCGCAAAATTCACCCACTGGATCCGCGGTTCACGCGTCTCGATGCCTAAGTATTAATGTTGAGTTTAGGATCACGCTTTCCTCCATTAGAAAGGCTGTTTGCGCAGTGTGGAGGCGCTCTATTGCGCTCTACTGCGCTCTACTGCGCTCCCACGGTTAGAAAATGGCCCCTACTCACAAAATGGATCCCATGCTTGTGCAGCAACTGTTGAAGTCAACTAGGACACTGTATTAAAACACTCATACCCCATCATAATAATTTAGCAATATGAATAACTGCCCGTGCTGTTAGTCCTAAAGGCAGCACAGCTTGTTTGGGAGTAGGAATTGTACGATCATCCTACAAACCTACAAGAATAGTGATATTTAATTATGCAGTAAATAAATTAATGCTACACTTAAGGTTGACTATTATTTAAAACACTCTATGCAATTCTGTGGAAACCCCCATCTTCACCATCGCTACCCTTTTCTTACCCCTCTGTTTATTTTTCCTGCTCAGGCCGAGCTGGGTGTCTCTTCCCATCCCCCATCCTCCTCCATCTCCTTTGAAACTCACAAGGAGCTGGTTCTCCAGAGGTCAAGCAAAGATTCTGAGGCTGGAGAAGAAACGGAGAGTGGGTGAGGTGTGTCAGTGTGTTTAGTCATGTTAAATTGCTTTGTATGTTTTGGTCAAGCGTTTGTGAATATTTCAGCCTTTAACATAACATAACATAATCAAATCTAATTTTCCACCTGTAGTTTTCTGTGACCTCACATTGCACCACAGTTGTACGTCTTTTCTTATGATACTCACTGTTTTTTAAGATCTGAGATCCCAAAAGTTGCCTGACTCAGGTTTCTGGCTGACTTCACCCTGCAGCCAATGAAAATGTTCCTTAAACCTTAATAGACGTGATAACAGGTTATTGTTTAATCTCAACACAATCATGAAGAGTGCAGAGTCTAAAGTGATGTCATCAGTTTGTGTCATCAAACTTAATTTACCTAATTAATAGTTGGCTCCGTCTATAACAGTCAGTATTTTTACTGTCTTATATATAACACAGTATTTATAGGTAGATATATTAATATAATGTTTTAATATTCAAACTGTGTCACTTTTTCGCTTGTCCTGCTCGGTCCAGAAGAATACAGACATGATATTTATACAGATTCACTCATCCATGAACTGAATTAAAATGTCATTCATAATTGGCAGCTTTTAGGTCAGCTTTAAAGGTCATAATATTACAGTAAGTCATAGTTATCAGGTAAAGGTAAACAACAAAACAAAGGTGTGTAGCTGAAAGTAAAGTTAAATGTATTAGACATATATATCATTTACAATAAATGTGTGTTAGTGTTTTACAGTCATGTTGTGACAACAGACTCAACAACAGGTAAGGGTGATGTTTGTAATAGAATGGAGGAAGAAACTGGTGACGAGAGGAGAATGAGCTGAAGATCTGTGGATGCTGCTTCTGGATGAGTTAAAAGCAAATGTGAAAGTTGTACTGAAAATTGACTGGTTACACAATACTTTAAACATTCAGTATATCAAACACAAACAAACAATGAACAGCACCAGCAACAGTGGAGTAATGAATTCCTTAGCTAAAGAACTAAAGCTGTGAACAACAGACAAAAAATCTGTCTCAATAATTTTATAAAAGTGTTTGTTCAGTAGAACATATCAAAATAAAAAACTACTACTAAGTCCAAAAGGTTAAAACCCGGAACAGATGAGAGGTAAAAGTGGACGCCTGACAGGATCATCAACCTAAATTCAACTGCTATGAAGTTGTAACGTGACAAAGTGATGAATAAGCTATAATTTGTATAATAAATGTTGTTTTTAGGCAGCGTATACTGGTAACACTAACTCCATGCTCGGTGTTCGTACCGCCCACCCACTGAGGCAGGCGAGGCTGGGCCCCGAGGCGGCCAATCAGGTGCTGGGGGAAGTACAAACCGCTCTGTGGCCGTCCTCTGGCCACGCCCCCAACCTGCTTATTAAAATCACGTGTTCGCCTCCCACAGAAGTTTAAGCTCAAATGACTGATTTATCAACGAAGTCATCTGCGAATTATTGGAAAATCAGCACTTTATTGTTAAAATCTAAAGAGAAATTTACTTTTGTCCTTATGCTTACCTCTGAATGTAAGAAATTTTAGTAATATATATATATATAGCAAATCCAAATAAAATAAAACCTAAAAACCTTAAATTATTCCATGAATGATAATTATCCCTAACATATGCACTAAATGGAGCTTAAAACAATGTGATAGAATAATTTTGACTTTTTAAATGTCTTTACTAGAAAAGATAAAAACTGAAAACCACAGAAGTGTGAAATCATTCCAGTTCTGTGACAGACTCATTGTTCGAACTGCATCACCAAGTGTTTGTGGTAAAGATAAGACAGAGGTGCAACATGCTTTTTGGAGAAGCATCTTGTAATATTTTTTTTATTGTTCACTCATGATGTCTTGGTTCTGTTTTACCACATCAGTGCTGTCCTCTTCAGACTGATCTAACCTTGTTAGGAAGAAAAGTCACTGTTTAATAAAGTAAATAATGACAAACTCTTTCCATGTGTGCAGCTCAGATGCATGTTGTAGCTTGGAGGCACCAGCAGCAGGCACAGGTTGTTGTTCAGGGCAGTGCTCGTGATGCTACCGTGGCGTAAAATGAAGTGGTTGGACCTGTTGGTCCAGTAGAGTCAGATACATATAGAGCAGACAGACCTGCTCTCTGCAAAAGGGGTTCACTCACATTACAGCAAAATACCACCCGTGATAATACTGCACTGGTGGTTTTTATGATATAATTATGGAATCAGATTCTAATTGATGCAAAACTCCAGAATGGAGACAGTTTAAATAGTTACTGCAGCTCCTCACTTACTGCTCCTTCATCCTGGTCCAAAGCAAGTGGAACAGAAACACAAGGCGAGTTTGTCTCTTCTGAGTAGTCATATAAGCATTTAAACTTATTGAAAAAGCTGCATGAATAATGTTAAAAAGAGAAGAACCCCCCCAATAATCTACCAACTCGGAGTTTACAGGAAGTGTCCACACAAGCGCTAGAAGCTATTAACCAGCTTTACAGTAAAAACAGAGACATTTAGTTCTAACTAACCAAATCTGTTTGATAGAAACAGTTTCAGTGTCTCAGCTGCTGTTTATTGGACGACTAAACTCACCGCTTCACATTTTGGGAGAACATTAGAGAAATCCCTAATTTGATTCGATTTAACAGACAAATACAGGAGCTGTCAGAATCACAGTCAGATAAACAGGACGTGCTTTATGCAAGTCATATATGCACAGACCATCACTGAACCTCCAATGACTGACTCCAATGACTGAATCTGCAAGTCACATGTTTGTCCTTTTAATTAACCAAATTAATAACTTGACACCTTTTAGGATGTAAAAATGTTTTAGTGAAATGACCGAGAGGTTAAATCATACTGTGAAAGAAACTGTTTATTCACATTTCATTGGAAGGTTAAAAACGTAACGTGGTTCTGTGAATTTAATGTCCTGCTAAAAACATGTACAACACAAAAACACAGACGACGTAGACCCAACGCAGCAAAACAATAAAACCAATAAAAAAAACAAACGTCCATATGTGGACATGTGGAAAATGTCTGTTTGACCAAATGTGCCAAAATCAGAAAAAAACAGAAGCACAACTAAAATGTCAGATGATGATGATGTAAAAAACCAAGCTGAACATTTAGACCTGGAGTTAAAACTCTGAATAATAATCAGCTCATGGCACAGGTTTCACTCCCTGTGCTGACACAGACAAACAGGATGTGAAGCAGTTTCACTCCACACAAAAGTTGATCATGAGATAATTATTTATCACCACTGGCTCATTTACATTAACTCAGCTTGAGTCTGAACCTCTACATTTGTGGTTTCCTATAAAAAGGACAGTGGTAGATAAACAGGATCATATTAATACTATTAGTAAGACGTTCAACAGAAACTGGAATTATGTCTGTGTTACAGACAAGCAAAGAATTAGAACAGACTGGTTCTGATTCTGTAGAAGCTCTGGTGGACCTTTGCTTCATTCTGGTTGGAAAACGTGAATTTGGAGAGGTGCTACAACGTGAAAGCAGAAAAACAAGCAGAAAAAAAAACTTACTAAACGACAACAAAGGTAAATATACTGACAATAAAATCAGTCAATTAATAGTTTCAATCACGGGTTTGAGCTGAAAAGTCAAAGAATCACATGGATCACAACGAACTCATGTCCATGCGTCCCTGTTGTTGTCAACAATAAACCTGATGGAAGCAACATGAGTAGCCTCGAGTCATTTCCGCTGCAAAGTAGCTTATTATCACTTAATTACACATGTCGAGTAACACAAGTTATGATTGCATTATAATTATCTAAGCGGCTAATGTTAACAACGCACACGAACTTTCTTTGAGAACAAGCAACAACAAGAAGCGACAATATTACGATTTCTGAAGTGGAACAGGGTTTGTTCGATCGAGCGCTTCCTCGTAAACCACAAAAGGTTCTGATTGACGCTTGTTGACGCTTATTTCACGATCCACGCGTGACTCTCCTTTGGTTCTGTTGGCGGAGTCGCCCCTGCCCTTTTAATCCTAGCGCGTTTCGACTGGACAAAACGATAGCTTTCACTATTTATGAATCGAACTCACGAAATGCGCGCTCAGTTGAAATGATGTTTCATGTCCCACGTGTGGCGGACAGCTACGGCGCAAAATGGAGAAAGACGCAGTGGTGAGGGGTGTGAATGCGCCATTTGTGTTCGCACTAAAAACAGGGCATGAGAGAAGAAGCTAAGAAAACAGCGTCTCCTGGGAGGAACCAGAACCAACCCCCACTTCACAAAACAACAGCCCCATCTGTGCGGCGCCTCCGGGAGCCTAAAGTGTTGGTGGATCCAGCTCGTAGTTCGTGTCTAAGTCTAACTTAGTGCATTTCCGTTGTAATTGCGCCTAAAATAATAAGAACTGTTGGTACCGGTTGCGGTTAAACGGCGTAAACAGCCTCCAGCTCTTGACTCCGCGCAACGAGCCACTACCGCCACCAAGCGGCCGAGGCGAGTCACTGCAGCGGCCTGCGCTCCGCTGCGTCGGGTTTGGAAGCCCGGGCCTTCCGCTGGGAGGCCGCTGAGGTGCAAACAGGTGGAAGAACAAACGCCAAATGCGGCGAACATATAAGATATGGACTTTTTGTTTTAGAAAAATTCAGTAAAAAATAATTTGTGCATTTTGTCGAAACTCGATGTTTAAGCGTCCAGTTATCTAAAGTTATCTAAAGTGTTCATTGCCATTAAAATAAGTTATGAAAGCGAACGAAAAATACGTATAAAGAAATTTATACGTGTTAATTATAATTTTAAAAATGTTAATTTATTTTGCGGATCCTGTTGAAACGCTAGTCAGTAAAATAAACTGTTTTCAATTGACCCTGACAAACGTCACAGTTGTTAATAATTAACGTGTAAAATAAGTGAATAACTAAGTAAAGTAATCACAGGTCGTTTACGGAACTCGGTTCGGTCGGTGCGTCCGTTTGGGAGCCGGACCGACACCGACAGCGCATCCGCCGAGGCCCCGGAAACTCCCAAAATGTGCCCGGCCATCGAAAAGGCAAACGTTTTTTTATCAATAAGCGGCGTCGCTACCGAACAAAGAGTCCGACCACCGATACGTGGATATTAATTCACCGCAATTTGCGTCGGAAAACTGCGGAACAGGAAGCGCAACAGTCCGAAAACGGCCAGTAAACGCGCGCCCTTCGGCTCATTCATTTCTAGATGATCTGAATCATAATGCGCGTCCCCGCCACACGCGCACGGTCCAATGAGGTTTGTCGGTAGACTGCAATAAAATGAACGACATACATAACCCATAATTATTATAATTATATTATTATTAATTTATTTTTCTGAATGTGGAGGACCATTTCTTTTTTTATGCGTCCAGGATAAAGGGCTCTCTGCTTGTTGACACTAACCAAATGTATAATTTTAAAACCTGCACTTTTCAGTTTTATCTACACTACCAGTCAAAGGTTTAGACACAGCTTTTTTTATTTATATATATACATATATGGAATAATATAGGAACATATCACCAATTACATACAATAATAAAATGTCCCTGAGGATCATCTCACCTGTTGGAGCGGACTGAGCTGGATCTGCAGCTTTAATGAGACCGCACCATGAAGGAAACAGAACTGATGGTGATAATAAAACATTTTATTTGTATAGCACTTTTCTAAATACTCAAAGACACTTTACAAGGAGAGAAAGCAACAATGAAAAACATCATGAACAAAAATAAAAAAACTTTAAGAGAAAATACAATGTCAGTAGAACGGGGGTATTTCAATGAGCACCATGTTAGCAAGATAACCTAACAACACACTAGAGCCAAGATTAGACGGTTATTCGTTTATTCCCATTATCCAGCCAAACACTGACCGGCTGCTTATTGAAACACCCTGTAGGCGTTAACTAAATCTAGCCGTGGTGCAGTGAAATGCAGGTCGGAGGTTTTCTCTACAGGTAAATCAACACTGGAGGCTGAGAGCCGGGGGGTGGGGGGGTCCAGAGCTGCACACATACAGTGGCCAGATTGTACAGCCATAATACAAAGGGCCAAACCAGACCCCGTCCTGCTGCTGGTGTTAGTGATGAGGGTTGATGTAAGGCGACTTTACATCACAGCTGACAGAGCTATAGACTAGAGGTGGAGATGAACACAGCACTTACCATAAAGTGCTTCAAGGTGAAAGGAACAAACATGGTAACAGTCGGTTTGGAACGAAACGTGTGGAGACTAATCTAGGTTTGATTCCCGGCCAACAGATCCGTAAACTACAGTAACAACGAGCCACCGATCAGATGCAACGGTAGGAAAAAAAAAAAGTCAGTTCAGTTGAGTGTCACAAGGAACATGGCACCAAACTGTGAGTTACTGGGTAACAAAGAGGTCCGTTCCCACCACGCGGCGGAAACCGGCGGGTCCGACCGACCCCGGCCCGCGTATCCCTGTCACGGTCCTGGTTGTTTGCTCGGCGCTGTACGGGCAGAGGAGGCGTCCTCACACAGTCTGGACCGGTCCGGACGCAGCATATACACAATGTTCTGTGTTTGAGGAGGTTTGTGGAAAAAGAGTCTGTGGTTCCATTTTCCCTTTACGTTCCAGAAACCTCTGAACCTCTGCTGAACCCAACGGCCGGTCTCTGTTGTGGCGCCTCTCTGGTCTTCGTATATATGGAGCCGGTGGGGCCGGTGAGGGACACTATTTATAAAGGATAGATACTTTCATAACTAGAGGGATAACAACTCTTAGTGAGGACAGACATTTTAACTTATATCCAGTACATGGCATAGATCATACATCAGGGTCAAGGCAACACATTTTAAACCTAACTACTCAGTAATCAATCTCATCTATTTCTCCACGATGCCCGTTCCCAAACAAAGTTCCAAACGATGACTGAGGTGTTGGATGGGCGTCCAGAGTCCTCCATCCTTGATGCCGGGCCTGAGGACGGGGTGTAGGGTGGTGGTAGCGATGTCGAGGGGCAGGTGCTCTCAGAGGTCTCATTGATTGTAGAGGGAGCGCTCCCAGGGCATGGCCGGGATGCTGCGTGGGACGGGGGAAGGTTTGAGCGTGGGAGCTCTGTTGGGATGGAGGGCGTGGCCGATGGGGTTGATGGTGGTGAGCGGCTGCTGGGCCAAAGAGAACGTGTCCTGGTGCTTTGACTGTGGGGGTGAGACAGGAGAAAGTGGTTAGAGGAGGAGGAGGACTGGAAAAAGGAAACGCAGGAAGAACCTGCAGCAGCAAAGAAAAACCTGCAACTGGGCTGTGTTCAATGATCGATGACTGATTCGATGCACAGATTCAGAAGAAAGATGCAGCAACACAGCCTCAGAATATGTGGAAGCTATTTTGGGCTCTTTGGCTCATTTGAATTATCAGTGTCTTTAGTTCAGTTCTAGGCTGACTTAGGAGCTGCAGAGGCTTCATAGAGACGGGTGCTGTGGTCTGAATCACATCTAGTTCTTTCCTGAGACTTTGCTTCCTAGGATCCACGTTAAGCAGCTCAGCGACTCCTTTCCTTCCTTTAAAATGAGCAGCTTGACTGGCTACGAGACTGGAATCAGAAGAACCGCCATTCTGTGTCCAGCTCAGTTTCATTAGTTTGTTTATGGGAATGATTCATTTAAACCACAATTCAAACATAAAGTCAGTTTGTCAGTTCTTTCTCAGACCATTGTGCAAGCATCCTAACACATGCACTGTTTCTGTTGTGTTTAGGAGACAGTCCTGACATATTGCGTCTCAGACAATCACAGAAAACACTTCATCCAAGTTGTTGTTCGAGTAGAGAAACTACTCGAGAGAAATTAACAGTGAAGAAAAGAAATTACAACTTCTCCAGTGAATCTATAAAAACCTTTTCTTGGTGAAGCTGAGGCAGAGTTGACCTGGAGCTAAATCTGGGACTGTGTCACTCTGGTCGTTTGTGAACCATCAGTGGTTGAACTTGATCAACCTGACACTGCAAGTATTTGACTGAGATACAACCTTAGAACTCACCTATTCTAACTTCCAGCCCATTGTTCAGTAGTCGTTCAATAAAACATTTGAGACACAGATAAAAGATGAAACTGCTGGAAAAATGAAAGATAAATGTGGAAAGAGAGAAAGAGAATGAGAGCACATCCCCAGGTCAGTAGAGATGCACAGACTCCCACCACCAGAGCATCCACAGCTCAGAGGCTGGTCCTCATCAACTCATGTTTCTCTGCAGACCAGTGGAAGTTTGAGTTATTGAGAGTGTTTTTTTAATCTACAGGCCCCAAAAGGAAAGACCGACAGTGGAAACAGAAAGCAGAAACAAGAGTCCCTCCCTATCTGCTGCTTCTAGCAGGCAAACAAGGAAAGGAAGGGAGCCATGGGTGTGTGGCGGTTCTCTCTCCTACCATGGGGTTGGCGCTCAGTCTAGTGTATCCCGAACTCATCTCCTTTACCTCGGGAACAAGAGGCTGAAGCAGAGAGTACGAGGAGGATGGGGCGGCGCTGGACGTGGACACGTGTTTGCTGGAGGAGGAGGTCCGCATGCTCTGCTGGCTGCTCTGGGAGGACACAGAGCTAGGACGGCCCTGCTGGAGACACACAGGATCAGAGCTCGGTCCTCTGAGGGCTAACCCGCCTGGGACCAGACCCTGGGCCCTACCTGGTGGGGGTCAGGCACTGCCTGGCTGGCCACGCCTCCACCCTGCCCCCCCTGAGACATGGGTGACACACAGTGAGAGGGCAGAGCCTCCGGGCCGTGTCCTCCGTGCTGTGGCTGCATCATGGCGTTGGCGTTGTTCTGCTGCTGCTGACGTCGATGACCGGAGGAGTAGTTGGAACGTCGACCACCAGACTGAAACGAACGGGACAGGAGGAAGAAAGTCTTGTTACACGACGTCTACGCCACAGCCAGACGGTGAGGGGAGATTTAGATGTAGAGCAGACGGATGAACAGGATGGACTGCTGCTTCTCAACAATCACTGGCTGCCACTATGCCTTAGACCTGTATGAAAGGATGTGTGACCACAATGACACACATACACAAAGACTTCAGTCTGTCTGCACACACAAACACACACACATACACCTGTTTTTATGTGAACCTGATGTTAAATTGATATACCCGTAATTTCCGGACTACATTTTTAAATCCTGCATCTTACAGGATCTGTCTGTGAAAAAAAATAATTTACCGTACTTAAAAGTTTAAAAAAATCTTTGTGTATCATCTTTTTGTGTAAATCTCTCATGCCACAATGTGCACACCTGCAGCTTATAGATAGGAGCAGCCAATATAAAAATCTAAATTTACTGGGTGTGGCGTAAATTCTGGTGCGCTCTATAGTCCGGAAATTACGGTAACTACAACTAGTCTGTAAACAAACATCTTTTGTACAAGCATTGTACACACAAAACAGCTGAACGGTAACTGGACAGATTCCTGCTAAGGATGAGGCTGTCCTTCACTGCAACATGCAAACCCAGCTCCAGTGCATCCACACAATGTAAACCCATTAAAATATCCACATGGTTGCTTTGCAGTCGAGACTAAACCTCTTTATGTAGCTGAGTTCAGGTAGTGTAGTGTTACATTTAACAGTAACAACGTGTCAGGGTAATGACAGAAAAAAGGAGTCACTGATTTCTAGAATATTTTGATTTCATTAGTCTGCTATAGTCTGGTAGGCTAAGTCTCCTGGAATCCTGAACATCCAGGGCATTAAACAGGTGAAGTGCATGTGTGGATGGGAACCCCTGAGACCCCCCTCTGAGGGCCCAGGAGTCTGCTCCAGCATGTCTTCAGTCTGTCTGATGGAGGTTGTCAGTCATCCAGATGTGAGTCATGACATATTCTAACCCCTTTCCTCTGACTCTTTTCAGTTTGGAGCAACACAGAGATCCAGACAGGATTAGTTTAATAACAAACAGACTTGCTTCCAGGAACCAGCCTGAAGCCTTTTAGATTTACTTGCATCTTTTGCTTTGTCCACCTCCAAATAGCTTTTAATGGAGCCCTGCCAGTCACAGCTGTACGACAAGCAGCTAATCAACGCTGTAACGGCTGTGTGCACCACAGTCAGGGCTTCTGGTTCCAGGTTTGTCCCACCGTCTAAAGACGTGCAGTCAGGCTCATTAAGGAGTCTGTGTCTTTGATGGACTGGTGACCTGTCCAGGATGAACCTGCTGAGTTGGGCTCCATCATGCTCACGACCCGTGTGAGAATAAACGGGTCATGTTTGAGTTATTTGGTTCCGTTGTTAAATAAGCTTGTTAAAATAAAATTGTCTTATTTTCAGGCTGCAAAGCAACTAACGTGTGACTATTTTAGATATTTTCTGACAAAAAGGAACGATGGAGGAAACCTGCGCAGGAGGGCAGTTCACCCTTAAACCAATGACTTTACAGCTACATGTAGGGAAAGCAGTTTGTTTTTTCACCCTCCTGTATATTTAGTACATTAAAGTGGTGCTAGTCACCGACAAACAAAAAAAGGGTGCATTTATTCACAACCTCAGTGTTTTCACGTGATGTGAAGGTGATGCAGGTTTATATGCTGCTAATTTAAAAAAAGCATTTCTAGATTTAAGGTAAACAATAATATAAAAACAGAACTACACACATTCTGAACCCAACTGAGGTCTTATCTTCAGACTTCTGCTAAACAAATTCAGACAGTTTGAGAAAGGTCAAGAGCAGACAACAAACAACACGTCGTGCTCAAGATTTCACTAAGAATAAAGTAAGCCGGTATTATGATAATAACGTGCTTTAAAGTTATAAACCTACTTCATACAGAAACATGGCCCCTGTAGCTGCTAAACCTTTAACATTATATGAATTGATTGTTTGTATTCACAATTTTAATGCAGAATTCCACTGGTGTACTGCTTTAAACTGAATCAAAGCAGGTGAACTGAGCACAGACTTGATGGACAGATAATTCTCAGCGATGTAGAACAATCGGTCAACACTTTAATGTAGATTGTTGTTACAGATTAAATGTATAAATAGGAAGCATTATGACCTGGCCAGAGGACCGTTTTCTGCACCGGTGACAATAAAGATGGACACAGACGTTTGATGGTTTCCTTCTTTGCTGGATTGGAATATGCCCATATTAGCATCAGGGACAGTCCTGGATATAACCCAGTTACACCAGCACACACCCAGCCAAACTCCAGCAGTACAAGCTGGAGCTACAATAACATCAGAGATGAACTTGTGATTAAAAATCAGTTCACTGGCTCAAAAACCCGCCGTCAGTAAGCTCAGATGATCACTGTCTGCGCACATGCAACTGAGACACGGACAACTGGAGACGTCTATGGTTTCTTGAAAAGGACTGAGGACTACTGGAAAATGTCCTGCTTCGAAAATTAATCACGTACGTTATTGGCTCGGCTCGTTATCAGCACAAAGACGCTGCCACCGAGACGTCCGCTTCAGAGTTCTGTTCCTTTAATCAGCAATAAACTTTGCAAAGCGTTTGGCAGCTACAGGTCAGATCAAACAATGAGGAAAGCCTGCTTTCTGATGTCAGTTCCTAAAACACCAAACACTGTTGTGTTGCTGTTGCTCAAAATGAGGAATATGTTCTAAACTTCTCAGGTTTAGGTTTCAATGTAATGCAATTTTGCCTTTTTTTAATTTTTAATTGTTCGTATCAAGACTTTAGTTATGACCTAATCTTTGTTTGTTTGTTTTTTTTAATTAGGACTTGGATCCTGACCATCACATCCACGTGTCCTTCAGGACCCAACGCCCGACTCGGACCCACACACACCTGCTCACTCACGCTCGCACCAACCTGGTTTTTGGCCGCGGCGCTGCAGCGGTGCTGGGCCAGGTCCAGCATGGTTCGGTAGCTCTTAAAGCAGGACGGGCAGTTGAACCGGTTCTTATGAACCGATCCCATGCACACACAGACACACAGACACACAGATATAAATTTGAATTACTATACTTGTGAGGACAAAGGCTGAAACCTGAGCCCTGATCCTTTCCATAAACTCAAACCCTGGTCTAAGCCTAACTCTACAGGACGGCAGGAAGTCTGCAAAGGACGAAGCCTGCAAGAAGAGTAAGTGGAGAGAACATGCACATAGTTACCGAAATAAAATATGCTTTGCTAAAAGTCTCAGCATGCAGCGTGTTTCCTCAATGTGGGGCATCGATGCAACACTTTCCACAGAACAAGGACTTATTATTAGATTGAAAACAACAACATTTAGACTTTTTATGCGTAAATGGACAAACAGTCCATTTAATGTATGAAGAGCAGATAAAAGAACCCAAGATAGAATGTTATGGGTGGGTCCTAAAAAATTATTTCTAAATTTGAAAATCAATTTTAAAAAGTTACTGATAAGAAGAATCCAGACATCACATAGAGTAACAGAAAGCAAAGAGACACTGTAGCTTCTCAAAGAAGCAGACATTAAGAAGGAAGGTCGGTCTATTTCGAAGAGGGTACAAAGCAGTATAATGGGATGTATAGAAAGGAAGCTTTACACTAGTAGTCAGTCCACTGTAGGTCCCCCAGATTTATTTAGTATACTCTGAATGGCCAGAGTGTAACACTGAAAATTAATTTGCCAATGTCGTAATAGTTTTATTAAATACATACATTGTGGATGTTTTTAAATACATTGTGGATTTTTTTATTAAATAATAGCATTACACAGATTACTGAGGGCCATGTTCATGACGTGTTCAGGTTAATGGGGCAGATTGGGTCTAAACAGACCTAACTCATGCACAAGGAGGAGATCTGATTCACCGGTTCTCCGTCAACACCCAAACATCTTATTGTTGTTACATTTTTTTGGAGACACAGGACTTTTTTTCAGAAACAACTGTCTGGTTTTACAGCAGTTCTCATGAGAGCACTAACATCACTGCTGCCCCACAGTCCATAGAGCATTATGCTGACACCAGCACTTCTCTCACTGACTTTATGGATCAGGTCCAATTACACTGTTTGGTTGGGATTCCTCATTGATCATTTGGCTTGAATGAAAGATTAATGACTCCAATAAACTTTTCTAGTAAGATTTTACCACAGTATTTGTTAATTATTGTTGGAATGAAACTCTTCTAATAAAGATCGTAACAGATTATCATCACTAATCACAGAAAAGACCATACATGTAACATCTGATGACATCAGACTGTAGTGAGTATTAAAAGAATTATGTATATATTAGAGTATTGTTTAAGTATGTTTATCATTCTTCTTCCAGACAAAGGGAAGCAAAAAGACACTTAAATTTCTGTTGGAAAAAGGGAAAATGTGCCGACAAAGACTATTTTGACTGGCCGCAGATTTCATGGGTAAAAAGTTCGACCAAGACTCTAAGAAATATCACCCTTCTCGTCAGTAACTAAGCACATGCAGGGGAACTGTGCTGTGTTTCCAGTCACATGTTACCACATGAACAGACAATTTATTTAACAGACCCCCTTATTGTTGTCCAACTTCTTCTAATGACTACTGCACTTTGGTTGGCTTGATGTGGATCCTGACACTTCCTAAACAGTGTCACTGGCTCTGTGTACCACATCAGACTAAAGCTGTCCTCACTGCTTACTAAGGCTCAGATAGACCACCAAGCTTATCAGTGTCTGCTGACCTGTATGACAGAGCTGTACATAGGACCAAGCAACTTTCACTCTGCAAACTGTCAAAACCAAGTTTCAACTGTATTCAAATCAGTTCAGATTCTGTAAATAATTTGGATTTACCAATTCCTTGTTTAAATTGCAATTAAATCACAAAATCTAAAATGTTCAAATTAAGATTTTTATTGCTTTTACTTTCTAAGTTAATCAGAAAATCAATACAAAAGTAATATCCTGTAGAAAAATGACAACATAAAATCTGACCTTGTCTATTAAAATATAATATATCGGATTTTTCACCTGTTCATTACATTGACGTGCAGCAAATATTGTAAATAAATGACCATGAGGGACAAACCCAAATTTTGAGAACTACGCCATTAATAAATATGAAATATATACTTCCCTCCACATACTACAACTAAAGTTACTTAAAACAAAAAAAACAGGCCCACCTGGTTGGATGCTGCAGCAGTGCACCGGTGCTGGGCCAGCTCCAGCATGGTCCGGTAGCTCTTGCAACAGGAGGGACAGTCAAAGCGATTGGGCCCGTCGTCATGAATCCTCTGGTGGTTGCGCAGGTACCGGGCCAATCGGAAGGCCTTCCCACACAGGTCGCACATGTAACGTTTCTGACCGTGGATTCGCATGTGGTTGCGAAGGGACATGTAGTTGGTGTAAGGTTTGCTGCAAAAGTCACATCTGGGGTTGGGAGAGAAAAACGAGGTTAGGGGAGAAAATTGGTGAATGATGCATCCTGCTTTAGTAGTCAACCATACCCACTTAGAGTGACTTACAGAAGGCAATGTGTAGTAGACCTTTATTGTCTACACCTGACACCTTGAAGGCACAGCATTTAATCCATTTACCTGAATGAATCTAAATCACGCACAGGTCCCTACCTAAAGTCCCCAGTCTTGTGGGTGAGCTTATGGTTGAGCAGGGAGCTAGCATGCTTGTAAGCACAGTTGCACAGGTCGCAGACGTATGGCCTCTCATCTGATTCCATGTCATCTGTCGCCGTCGTCGTGGGCGCTGGTGCTTGTGACTCCATGGAGAGACTGGAGCTGGAGAGTGATGCTGAGGAAAGACTGGAGGTGGAGAGAGCTGCTGAAGAGGAAGGGAGCTGATTGCACCAGCTGATGGTCGAACTTGGCTGCAGGAGGACAAGAAATACAATAGTGTATTACAATATTAATACATTGCCTTGTTCATAGTAAGTGACAAAAATCCTACCTGATCCCACAGAATAGCAAAACTAGTATGAAGTACAAGATTCCATACAGCATTAGCTTATTCTGTCTGATCCACGCATAAAATTAAGACAGGGCAACAAAAACAGAGCACATTCTGCTGTAATTTAAGATTTAAGGTCAATAAAATTTGTGTGTAATTTTAAGGTAATTAAGGTTATTTATCTGTTCGTAAAGGAACGTCTGCTGTCAGCATTTTGTAATTTCAGCACATTCATTTATACTGTCAGGTTTGTTTTCCTAATATGCACCACATCAAGTGTTCTCAATATGAAAACACTGAAATAGCAAATATCATTCCAAAGAATTGCACAGAATGTGTTGTTTGTGTTACTGATCATTTTAGAAGGCCATTATAAGTAGAACAGCTCAGGGAGAATTAAGTTAAGCATCACCTGGAAAGTAGCATCACCTGCCAAATGATGAAAGATGCAGAAGAAAACCAAGGCTGCGATACGAGGACGTCACTGTACAGTCAGTGTGATCCATGACCGCTAATAGAAGGCAGCCTGTTCAAAGTCCAGACACCAACGTGGTGTGTGTGGACTGAACCGCACAGTCTGGCATCAATGAGGTCTTTGAGTCCCCGCGGGGCGTCTTCCGCTGCCGTTTCCTGCGGGGCAGCTCGTATTTACGCTGCACCGCTCGCTAACAATATGTCGCGTTTGCAGATTTTAAACAAACACTGATGCTTTCGCTCAAACAGCGTCGTTGTGGTGGCGTTACTGTTCGGAACGCCGCTTCACGCATCGCCTTGTTTCGTTCGGTCTCCGGTGTTGGCTAACGGCGCTCGGTAGACAGCCACTGTTGTTTGGGGCTAGCATTAGCGCTGCACCGAACAAGCTCAATGTTTTATTTACCAAACTAACAGCAGAGTGCTTTTCCGTCTCCATTGTTCCCATCACGGTGAACATTTACGACCGTATTTATTACATATGATGTGGAGTACATCTTGAAATGTCATGTGCAACGCTCACAATTAGCTATTAGCCTCTAAGCTAGGACTTACATTAGTTAACGCAAGGCCGCTCAACAGGACTAGCATCGTACATTAGCAGGCAGCAGCGGAGCTATTATACGACGTTGGTTGGAGCGTACTATCACCCGGCCCTGTGGAACTACACAGCGCACACTCCGCCAACAACCACGCGTCAGAACCGACACTCCGTCCAGTGCTCGTTCAGGAAATCCGTGTCCGACGAGCGGTTTTCACGCAGGTGCTTGTACTCGCTTGCTAACGGTGGCAGCTGGCTCTTACCCCGGAGTCGTTGGGATCCTTCTTCCAGAACAATTGAGAGCAGTGGCCGAAGGACTCTGTTGATGTCACATAATTGACCCCGTTTCTGTCTTGAAAGTCTCCGTGTGTGTTGCCGGTATTTGTCCTGGCATACATCGTCGCTTTTCTGATTCTTGGACTTTTTCAGGCTGAAAAGAAACAGGGCCGCTTTGTCGGGATCTTCTTCCTAAAAGAAAAATACTTCTTCAGTGAAATGAGCATTTTGGCGGCGGACAAAGCGAAGATCAACGGTTAACAGCGCCACCTGCTGGACCGGAGGGTGAGAACCGGCGGAATTACGCCTCAGTTTGGATAATGATAATAAACAACAATTCCTCAGCCTAGGAATCTGCAAAGAGTATCTGAATATGAACTGTATTTCTTAAGTGCTCTAACATCCATACCTTCAATACAATAGTACCTAAATACCACTGAAGTAACCGTGTATCTCATGTGGTGTCAGGGATCTAGGATAGATAGGAGAGGTCCTGGTCATCTCAGCAGCTGTTCCATAATCTTTGACTCCATTTATCTGGTTTTCAGACAGTAAGGTATCAAACCTTGTGTATTGACATCGTAATTTGTTAAGAAAAAAAAATTATCAACCTTTCAAATACAAACCTGACAAAAATAAAAAAAAAAACACTGCGCATAATTACAATAATAGCAAACAACCACAGCCAACACAGTGATGACAAAGAAGTTTTTATTTACACATCAAGACTGCAAAATGACTATCATGAACATGTGCAACATTGTTTTCATCACGTTTAATATAATTGTTCCAGGTCAGTACTGAAGATGTGACACCAAGTGTGCTATATATATACTGGAAGTGAGTAACACAGTTACTGTGTCAACTACAAAGACGTGATGAGTGGACAGACCTGCACATGGACAAAGTCGATTCTGTACAAAATGTACAATGACAGTAAAAATAAATAAATTATTTTAGTTGAAGTGAGACTAGTTCACAGCACTGATCAGATTTTCAGTGTGTAAATGTATTAACTTGTTTGCCATGTTGCTTTAAGAGATGTAAGACATGATTTACTTTACTTTGTAAACACGGTGAAAAAGTTACATTTGGCACATTTGTAAATCTTTTTATGACAGAACCTATTTGTGACATTTGACACTGCACTACATGGTCCCTTGGAAGTTCAATGAATAGTTATTAACTATTTCTGGTCTCATATGCTATATATTTAGCAACACAGCACAGCTAAATTCATTGTTATATGAATCAGAATTCAACATTAAAGCGCAACAGATTTCATATTTAACAATAAATCAGCATTTCAGGTAGAGACTGCCCAGAGAAAAGGACTATGCCAAGAGATGTAGCAAATACTTCCATCAATTACAAAACAAAAGGAAAAAAGGGGAAGATCACTCCCCAAGAACTAAATAGATTTTGAAGAATTTGATCAAAAAAAAAATTAACCATCCTAGGCTGCACTTCATGAAGCCCAACAACTGATGTCAATTTAAAAAGGTTCCAAAATCCGAGGTCTATATTGAATCCTGGATAATGCCTGCACCCACCCCCTACTTAAAGTGAAACATAACCCCCAGGCATAAATTCATCATTCACTTAGGCTAAGCTTAAATTGAGATTTTCCAGATTTCCTGGTCAAACTCATCCATGACTTGGGGCAGTCTGGTTACCATTCAGACTTAGTGTAAATTAGTGGTCTGCTTCTGAGCCTGCAAAATGTCCTTGTCTTTTATTTGTTCTAAAAAGGAAAATATAATAATAATAATAATAATAATAATAATAATGATAATGATGAACGGGTTATATAAACTGATCACATTATATATTTGGTTAAATAAATACATTAATCAATACAACTACACTAGGAGGTAAAAATGAATTCAAATGACAAATAGTGCTCTGTGAATGAGCTTTAACATTCTCCTAAAGTTACATATATTCTGCCAGTTGTCCAATGAAAGGCTCAATGAGCTCCAACAGTTCAATATTTTGACTATTTCTCTAATTACAGCTGGACTACATACACGTTTAGCCAGTCGAATGTTGTCTCCCAGGCCTTTTCTGTCTCTAATTATAGCAGCAATATTTTTCTTTTAATTATATAATTTAAATTATGTTCCACATCTTCATAACAAGCCGCTGGCTGTCACATATATGGACACAGGATTCACCCCAGGCCTTTTAGAAGTGGGGACTACACCACAGTGTCACATATGAAGAGAATTCAGAACAGCCCAGAAAGTGAACTAAAGAATCTAAGTGAAACGATGACCTCAGATAGTTTATATCATTTTCATACATGTGAAAGCTCATTACTGTTACACATTTCAAACTGAACACAAACTACTAAAAGTGCAGACAAAAAAAGTGCTTCAGTCATTTTAGTAAACATGAAATACACTGGAACAGCATTTTAAACACCTCTCGTTTCTATTTCTTATAATCCATATCAGTGTTTTATAAATATCTAATGATAAAACATGTGTCACAGGTGTCTCTGCAATGACTTACTATTTTCCCTGTTTAGTTTTTCTAAATACAAGCATCAACTGCTTTGGTGATGCAGAGACACAGCCCCTTATGATTTCTACTTTGACTGTAGGGACCTTTTGGCTCAAAGGTTTTTAATTGGAACAAGTTCCATTTTGGGCTCAACAGGAATCTGATTGTTACATTTAGGGGAGGAAAGCAACGCGTGTCCAACAACTATGTGAAGTGTGTGTGTGTATGTACAACTTTAGGGTGCAAGCTATTAGGTAATAGAAGATCCTCACCTCTTCAATACTACACAGAGGGCAACGTGCATGTGTGTCATTTAATTCTTGATTTCCAAAATGGAGGGGTTATGGTCAAGAATGGCCAGGATGATTTTGTCCATGTACTGCCTCAGACGCAGATTGATCTCCTCCTGCTCCTTCAAAGCATCAACCAGCTGAGGACAGAAACATGTGTCAGAGGAACAGTCGCATGACAAAACAGCATTGCATTCACTAACCAGCAGCACTGACCTCATCTCTGGATGCGTTGTCAATCTCAGCCGCCAGGCACTGAGCCTTGGTGTGACAAGACAACAGGTTCTTTGCTTCATACAAACTTAAAGTCAGAATCTGTGCATTGAGGTCGTCATTCTGATCCCGCAGCTTATAGTTGTCCTGAAAGAGAGAACGGAGGATTCGGGATTAATTTTTAAGTAAGGAATTCTGTGAAGTGCGTGCTGTGCCATAGTCAATGCCACATGAACATCAGGAAGTCTGAGTTTTAGTTTAATAATGCCAACCTGCTTTAGTCTCCTGACTTCATGCTCCATTTCACTCTCCCTGGTCTTGGCATTGAACTCAGATAGACCTTTGCCTTTTCCAGGATGCTCGATCTCCATCTTAAATAACTGCAGATACTCCAACTCCCGGCGCAGATCATCAATCAGCTGCAGGAAACAGTCCTTAGTGTGTTAGGGACTTTTATTTAAAAATAAATCAATTCAATTACACATGAACAAAGACTTAGAGTAGCTCTCTAAGACCCAGGCTTCTGGTTAATCTTTCTCCAATCCAAATGCTAGCATTACCTCCTGCATGGAATGTTTTTCTTTCTGGTACTCGTGACGATTTTGCCAGAGCTTGTCCATTATCTTCCTGTAAAGGTCGGTCTCGTCTTTCAGCCTCAGGTTGGTGTCCTCCAGTTTGTCTGTCATCCTCTGTTTTTCCTGCAGATGAGCCATTTGTTGTTACTTGACAAGTACTTGAATATATGGCTACATACTGCAGCTATAATTAGCTCACATTTCATAACGTCATAATCTTTAATTACAGCCAAACGTTCCGTCAAACTGACCTGATCGAGTTTCTCAGTCTGGGACTTGAGTCTACAGGCATTTGACTTCATCTCTCTATTATCATCGTCTAACTGCTGTATTCTGTGTGGACAGAAAAAATTTGTTGTGTGCCACATTTTCCAGGGTGTAGTTTCTAATCCAAACTACAGTAAATGTTTGGTTACTTGTTAGAGAGCAGGTCTATCTGCAGGTTTCTGTCTTTTTCCATCTTGCTGTACGTCTCCCGGTGTCTCTTCATTTCCTCCTCCAGGTTTTGATCTGCTCTCGCCTCTGCATCCTTCACCTGTTCTTCCAGTTCGTGGACCCTGGGACGCCCAGACAGACACGGTGTGACGGAAAAACGAAGATCAATAGATACATGATGGCACAGAGAACAGTGGTGAGGACACTGGTGTGTGCTTGTCTTCCTACCTGTGAACGAGTTGTGTGTTTTCCTGTTTGAGTTTAGACTTCAGGTCATTGTTGGCCAGACTGTCGCTTTCCAGTTCAGTCACCTTCTTTTCCAGATAACCAACCTAAAGAGACAAGCACAACACACATAGGTGCTTTGTTTTGTACACACTGCTAAAAAAAAAAAAGTGCGAGCGCTTGGTTGCACATGTGCGCGTGTTCGCACCTTCTCTGTTATGTCAAGGTCGCAGGAGTCGATGCTGTCTGCGAACAGGTCCTCAGTGCTGCTTTCCCGACTGAACCCAAACACGGTGTGGTTGGCATGAAACAGCTGACTGCACAGAGGAGAGGACGCGTCAACAAAGGTGTGTTTGTCCACTGAAAGGCTAAGAGGATGTGTGTGAGAGCTGCTCTTCAGTCACAGCACCCTCCTGTTAAATCCTTAACATCACTGTGATCAAGCAACTTGTCCTTTGTTGACGTTAAGCTACTCACCGTCCGAACGCTGTGCTGGTAATCTTCCTGTTAGGGCTGAAACACAAGAGTGAAAATGAGTCACAAAGAGCTTTGAATTAGGAATATGACTAGTTTTCTTGTATTTATACTAAAGTGTTTTTGTTGCTGTACTGTGTCAATCTCACACAAGGAGATGCCACATAGAGATATGGTTACTATAGCAACAGCTCAGGATCCCTTTGTCTGGTAGCAAGACTGCACAAGTGTAAAGGTACAGCAGTTGGTGTTGCGTTTGTCTGTGTTTTACCTATTGGCCTTAAGGTTTCGAAGTCGAGCCTCCAGGTCATTGAGCAGATTCACTTTCTTGCAGCACTGTGAACAGTAAATGTCCAGCAGCTCACTGTTATACAACTGTTGCATCTTCTGGGGAGTCTGTCCCCCACTGCAGGGTTGAAGATAATTCAACATGTTTAACTGTGATATTTAACGTCTAACATTACCAGCTGCTTTGAAGGAAAAATGACATACAGGTGTAAATGTAGGAGGCCCCTAATATATTTAATGAAGGGAATACATGCTTTAGGGCCCTGACCACCAACCTGGAGGGCAGTGAGGATCCTAGGTCTGAGAAGCCATTGGTTCGGGTGTCATCTTCAGGGCAAGGGCTGCTGGGTGTAAACTCCACATCCTCCCCCTCACCGTAGTCCTCGAACTGCTCCTCTCCAGAGATACCTGGCGCAGATGTTGTGCCTCTCTGGCTTCTAGGATTGAGTAGAGGTAAATAATAATGATGAATGACCCAATAAATGAATAACTCTGTCCCCCTGACGGATACATTATAACTGCGGCTGACCGGCTCTGTTTTCCCGGGTCCAAGGAATCCAAGGCGTTTCCATTCTCAGTGCTGCTGTCCATGTCACACTCCTTCTCGGCACTGGAACGCTCACCGTACCCATCAAAGTCTGGGTAGGACTGGGTGCACATGACGATGGGTGGGCCCAGCTTGGCCACGCCGTTCTATGATTAAACATTAGAATCTCTCACAAAACAGACACACTGTACCGCCTTTATTTAAAGAGGTTTCATTTGCCTCATCTATACCTTCAGTGTAGGACCTGGGAGATTAGAGTCTGACTAAACCTGTAGCATCACTTAAAACCTATTCTATGTATAAATGATGGTTTCATCTGACTTTAACCAGCTCAGGTGCTACTGTAGCCAACACGCCTTCTCTCACTTCAGTATCTACAGTAGCAGACGGTGATGATACCTGGTAGATGTAACCATTGTCAGTCACAGAGGATCGGCTGGAAGCAGCGCTCTGAGGATCCGCTGCCATTTTCAGTATCTCGTCACAACCTTGAAGAAGAAGTCGTATGAGTATGAGGATTTTACAGACAGAGTGACAACAATGGAAGTTCAGCCCATAAACTGTGGACTGAGACAGGACAAGAGCCACACTGTGTTAGTTCAGATGTCTACTACTGTATCTTAGGGATGTTTATGTCAACTGTGAAAAACAAATATCTAGAAAACCAGATTTGTCATATTAATAGAATATTCCCCTCATATTCCCAGTCGACATATGTGGAACATATCCGACTGTTACCTTTGATAGCAAACACTCCATCACAGAAGTCTTTGAAGTTGATTTTCCCATTAGCTTTAGGATCCAAGTATCTGGTTAACTTCTTCACCTATAGAAGACAAGGGTAAAGTAAAGTTCATTTTATTTATGTTCAACTAGAATGTAGACGTTTTATCATACGGCCCTGCGCTTATCAATGTCTGGATGTTTTCTCATTCATTTTCCAGCTTTTCGAAGCAGAGAAATGTTTGGAGCTGGTTTTAATCACAGCATTTGTTTTTGGTATCTGTTGATGTTCTTGAAGATCTCATCTCTGTTGAAGATTAACTCAAACATATGGACAAATCACCAACTGAGAACATCCTTTCTTCCTGTTCCTTCCTGATGAGCTCCGATACATCTGTCATGCACCACAGAACGTATGGAGCAGTAGGTGAGATTATCTGATCGGGATTAAAATATATCACCATTCTTTCTCTACAGACCATTACTGGTCATATTAGCCAACCAGTGAAAGTGACGGCTGAACGTTATACAAACCCACCTATCATCAACGCTGGCAATTTAATTTATTAATATTGTTTTAAACCACACAAGCGTGGTCATACAGAAATAAACCAAAACTAGGCCACACCGCTTCCTTCTGAAAGAAAGAATGAGGTATTACAATGCAATCATATATGTTACACAAAGACATTTTCTCACATAATTATTAAAAAAAACAAAAACAGTGATTTATGCATCAGAGTTTTTCTCATAAAAATTGTATTGAACAAAAACAACAGATACTTCTATAGTCTTGGTCAATAAGTAGCTTGTACGATAAGTACGATAATAATCCTGTGTGCGCACACCAGAACCAAACCAAGATATGGTTCCGTTATATAGTCAGGTATAAATATGTAATGGTATTTTCCTACTTGAAATGCAGCGGAAACCAAAAAACACCAAAAACAGATATGAAGAGAAATATTTTAATAATTAAAGAATGTAAAAAATGAATGCTGCCAAGCACCATTCCCTACCCAGCTGCTAAGGAGACCCACTCATTACTAGACACCCAACCAATCCAGCCATCTATTCCCTCTGTAAGCCTTGTTGCCATGGTGATAAGAAATGCAGTCGTTGCAAGCCGCATGCAGGGAGGAGGTACTAGCTGCTACTCAGTGTGTCATGTTATTTTAAGAGGTTTGTTCTGGGTTCTCTGTCGCTATGACGGGTTTCCATAGAATTTTTGCTGACTCATCAGGGGTCAGGGGTGATGACGGAGCAGCAGGCTGGAGGAGCATGGAGTGACCACACACACACTGCTGACACCAGGTCCAGCAGCATGGAACCACTAGTGGCGCTGGACCCGGAACGGCCCATGACAGCATGTAAATGACCCAGCTCGGCGAGTTTCTCTGTGAACGCCCAACTTTGCCTAATACACATAGAAGCAATGAGACATTTGAAGACATAGTAGTGAAAAAAAAACAAAAAAAGCTCTGAACTTCAGGCAGCGGTGTTGAATTGTGTAGCAATTTGACAATAGCAGAAAGACACAATGCATTTTGGGACCTACAATATAAATAGTGTTTTTTGCAGCATTTTGCTGTTTCATGTACAAATATAACCTTAAATTATCATTTGTGTATTATGAATTAATGTTTGTTACACATTTTTGACCCTGTTGTTCTTGCTCTTGTTATTCTTGGTCACTAAAAACACACGTTATGCTGCAAAAGGCCTGGATTCATACAAAGCGAAGCATCAACAGTTAAAACAAAGCGGTAAATACGAGGAACACACGCCGCATGACAGGTTGGTACCAGGCCACTTCAGAACCAGACAGAAGCGTCGCTAGCTAAGCAGTCGGAACCAGCAGGCTGCTAATCCACAGCTTCACCTGAATCATCGGACCCACACGCTGTCTGTCGGTACCACGTGTTTGGGTTCGTCGATCCTCTGTGTTTTATTTCAACCACAGCGTCGTGAACGACGGACTAACGGAAACCAACAGCGACTCACCTCGTCTCCTTGACCGAACTGAAGCCCAAGATCCACCAGGTGCTCCACCCGGATGAAGCCGTCCGCATCCTCGTCGCACACGTCGAACACCTCCTTAAGCCTCCTGAGGAACTGGAAGAGCTGCTCTTGGTCGGGAGGAGCTCGTCCCTCCATCGTGGAGCGGCTTCGTTGGTCGGAGTCCGAGCCTACAAAATCAAATGGCCTGTAGGAGACTCGGAATGACGGTCGCCATCATCTCCTCTTCAAGCTCCCCCGGACCTGCTGGTGCTCGGTGCCGCTGACGTCAGCGACAGATGCCAGAGAAGTAGCGGAAACGCGCGATGATGTACGATTTGGAGGCGAAGTATTGCGTCACAGACCAACTGGTACTTAGCAATCCAGGTGTGTAACCACGGCCCGCGAAAAGAAAGCGGCACAGCGCATGCGCAGGCAGTCCACTTTGTTTCTACTGGAGAGAAGAAGTAACGTATTACCGTATTACCGATGCTGCTAAATATATATAGTATGTTTCTGTTTATTTCGTGACTACAAATGCAGTTTGGTTATTAATAAGCTATTAGACAACCTACATAAAGTGGATCAAAGTATTGATTCAAAGCTTTTAAAATGAATATTTAGTCTCATTGTAAAATGTGAAAGATTTTCCTTCTCATTTGTCACTTTTTTGTTATCTTGGTATAAATAAAAACATCACTTGAAAACATTTGACAATTACCGATGTGTTTTACTATAAATTTATACAGAATGCAAGGTTTTAAAAAAAGTGTTTATTCGCAACTCATCTCATCTGTCACATCTTTGTACAAAACATAAAACCATTATGTCCCAGTATCAGAAAATTTAAAATTTATTACAAAAATAAAAACTAAAGAGCAAACAAAAACGCCATCATAATCCCAAATCGTTGCTTTCATATGGAATATGAACAGGACATCCAGGCAGGGGCTTCCAACAATACAGTAAAGCAGACAAGGGCCAAATTCAACCCAGGCGATGAGCGAACTGTCACATTCAGAGGATGAGTCTTGGCTCTAGTAGTGAGTCCCACCGTTCTGTGACCTGTGGGAGAAACATATAGTAAATACATTGTTTCCCTTTTAGTGTAGTTAATACTAAAATTAAACCCTTCAATCCAACAGACACATTCAGGGTTTTTAGGTCTGTTTGACATTAGCCTCCTGATTCATACAGAAATTATTTCCACCCCCCACAGGCTCAGAATCAGATGATGTGCTCCAACATGATGAATAATCTTTAAATGGCACCTTCAGCATTTCTTTTATTGCTGTTGTAACCTTCACACTTTAAGAGCTTCTTGAAGATTTCCTAATAAGTCCTAAATAAGTAAGTTCCTACCCAAGCGCCTCTGGACACAGCGTACTCCACTCTCTCGGTTCCGTCTGGGTTCTGATAGACTAAATCAAACTTGCCAGGTTCTGTAGGGGCTGAAGAAGCACAAGGTAAGGATTTACCAGGTTCAACGTCGTTTGCATGTGTTTGGACCGTAAGGTGTCAGTGAAGGGTTGATTTCTACCTTCAGACACATGTAGTAACTCCAGCTCTATCTGTTTGGTCGTTGGGTCAAAGCTCACAATCCTTCCCTCCTAAAAAAACAACAACACAGCAACAAGGTTGAGTGGTAGAAAAGGACAAGAGCAGTAACGTCATTGGTCGTTCCCAGTCGTTTCTCGTTCCCGCAGCAATGACGGCGTGCACCTTGTACTCCGACACCTCTGGAGAATAGTTCTCCGTCAGCTCCAGCAGCTGTAAACAAACAGGGAGGAAACACAAATTTCAGCTTCTTCTAACAGGCAATTGTGCCTTTGATTGTTTCACTGATCTGTGAGGACGTGGACACAATATAAGCTATTTATTTTATAGGATTTTTAGCACATTCATCCTAAACATTGGCTGTTTTTCTTGGTCTCAGGCTGTTAAAACAATTTCAACTCTGGGTCCTCAGCCAAGACCACCCACCAGTGGTCATATGTGATGTCTCTCATCTGTCTGTCCAGCTCAGACTGCTCATAATAAACCAGTGCGTGTGATCTGCCTGAGGTTTTTCATGAAGGCCATGGTTGTAGGTTTACACAGAAGACTCACCTTAAACGCGATCTTCTGCCCCACCTGTGGAGGAGCAGCTAGAAGGGGCATGGAGCTGTAGTCCTGTGTGGGGACGCTTCCTGCTCCATTCTACAGCCAGAGACATACACAGGAGACATTATTCATTCCAATTCATAGTCCGCAAGTTATTTACCAGCACAATAACTTAAATAAATATAAACAAACTCCATACAGCTGTGAATGTATATTATAAGGATTATTCTTTTATATATATAATAACAATAAAATGTATAAATTGAGAATATATGAGTTCAAACTTGGATATTTTCCTGCAAGAACCGTTACTTTATAATATTGCTTAGGTCCAATTAAAACATCTCGCAGACCTGGAGGACGAAGGACACGTTGCTCAGTGAATCTGTGTGGTATGACGACACCTTGGTTCCATCACTGAACTCAAACAAGGACCCACTGTGTCCAGCTGTGCCCTGTTCCCGGTCCTGGCCACCACCGCAGCCTCTCCCAGACCCCTGCGGCACTGAACCAGATCCCGGCCGTTCAGGTTGGGAGACCAGGTCTATTTCCTCCTCGCTGTCAGATGAACCGGGTGGCGAGTCTGGAGGTGTTTTCTGGGATTCTGAGGCGTCTTTGAGTGATGCAGAAGTTGATGGTTTCTTTTTTGGTGGGGCTTTTAAAGTGCTACTGGAATCAGAGGAAGAGTCCTCCTGTGTCGCTGCAGTGGGTTTAACTGTGCATTTAACTGGGCTTTCCACACTCTGTGGGATTCTCCTGCTGGAAGCAGCTGGTTTGGGTGGGTCAGCCTCGGGTTCGGGTGGGTCAGCCTCGGGTTCGGGCCGGTCAGCCTCTGTCTTCTTCCTCTTCTTCCTCCTCCCTGTGTGTTTACCCTGTGACTTCCTCTCATCACCTGAAGCCTCCCTGGCATCGTCGTCCAGCATCTTTCTCTTCTCGCGTTTCTTCTTCTTGCTTTCTGTGTTCGCTCCATCCTCCCCCGGCGGCTCACCCTCCGCTCTGTGGCGCTTTCTGCACTTCTTCTTTGGTGTTTCAGAACAGCCGTCGAGCCCGTTGACCTGCGTCAGACAATGCACCTTCACCCTGAGAAACAGGAGCAAACTTCAACGCACAGGTCGCGCTTATGGCTCAGGGGAATTATGAATAAGCATGATGGCCGTCAGGGCTAACCAGAGTTAGCGCCATGCTCTCCTCTGCTGGATGTGGCCCGGTTCGGGAAGGGACGTACCTGACGCTGTCGTTGTCCCGCACCACATAGACGCTCTCTGTGTGCGGCAGGTAGCAGTCCTCTATGAACAGGTTGAGGATGCTGCCGCGGCTGAACTCGAACTTCTCTTTGATGATACTCTCCAGATCCGCCACCACGCGACACTTGTTCAGGTCCACGAGCAGCCAGCACATGCGGCTATCGACGACAGCAGGCGGCGGATAGTCAAAGTACAAGCGCACGCGGATGTTACCGTTAGTGCCGCTGTTACTGTAAGCCGCCATGACAGCTAGTAAAACAAATCAAATGCTTCCGGTTAGATATTTCAAAATAAGACCAGCAGTAGCTACGAGACAGTTGCTCTTCCAGTTCAACATACTGTTACAAAAATACTTAAAATTTGAAAACTTGAAATGAGTATGAGAAACTTTGAAAACTACTTGAAATTTAAAAATCGTGCAGCGAGGAGGGATAATTCAGTTATTTGTCTAACATCCACATTGCATTCTTTTGTAGCAATGAAATGTTTTCAGAAGCCGATCTTACGTTCATGGCGTTTGCGGAAAAACAGACAAAACTTTATTTGCAGATTCGATCGAGACTGTCAGCTTTATATATTCTTCATATTTGCCTAAATATTCTTAATTTCAGTTTGCATTCAGCTCAGTGTAAACAAATTTCAGCCTTAAAATAACTCATCTCATCTCTCCCGCGTCTTGGTTCGAGTGCCCCGAAAGATTTTGATTTGTTACTTTGTGATTGATTTGACTAATTTTTGCTGTTGTCTGTTGCCTTTATCGTTTAAAATGCCACTTCTGTTATGATCGTTACTGTTATTGTGCTTGGTGTCAATAACAGAATTTATGCAGTACTAATTTTACTTTATTCGTTTCTAGGTTTAAGTTACAGATATATTGCACACAAGTGGGCCTAAACGTCAGAACCAGTATCTTATTGCTCAGTGGAGCTGCTTTTACGCCATCGGCACAAATCAAGGTTTGTCCCACACTTTGTGGTTTTGGAGCTTTTCCAGTAGCTTCCACCTGTAACATGTCTCCATTCACCCATGTCCTTTGACCATAGGACTTCCAGCTGCTAATGCTGTGAACACCGTTAGTGGATCTTGCCCCTTTGCTTTCTGAGCAGATCAGATGTGCACGTGACAATGATTTGACTCAAGGCGCGGTTCGAGCCTATTTCTAGCCTAGAGCGGAAGTAACCGAGGGCTGTCAGCTGATTCCGGTTGGAGTCATGTGATATTTTGGTCCGACTGAGCGGAGCAGACACAGACCGTCAGGACGCGTTTCCACGATGGACCTGAGAGGAGCAGCTCCCGCTTTGTGGTTCTTATTTTCCGTCGTGCTCAGTAAAGGTGAGATCGATGCTTGTGCAGCAGCTACGGTGTTAAACGGAACAGGGGTCGCGTTACTGAGCACGTTGACTCAGCGAATAGCGAAACGAAAACGAATCTGCCGTTTCCATGTAGTGATCTGTTGCTTTATGCGTCTGCGGCTCAGTAACTAAATACTTAAAGTACCTGCAGCTGCATAGTAATAAAGTGCTTCTATTTCATGTTTAGGAAACGAAATGTGCATCTTACTTAGACGGGAACAGTTTTAGAGTCGTCTTAATAAAACAATAGTGACATGAGTATTGAGCCCAGCGCCGGATTCACAGGCCTCCCCGCTGCTCCTCAAGGCGAAGAAGCGTGGAACTATGTGGAAGTGAGAGACGGGGCCCACATGTTCTGGTGGCTGTACTACGTTGACGGCCAGTCTGCAGCCAACGACCGACCTCTGATCATGTGGCTGCAGGTAGGACACGCTCTGCCCAACCCTCTGTCTCTCCTGATTAAATCAATGTGTGTTTAACGGAGAGGTGCTCTCTGGAGTGGAAGCCGACTAAAGCAGCTGCATGAGACATCTCTTGATCCAAATACACACCAAGAGATGATGTGAAGGCACTTATTGTTCATTGCTTCTTTCCGAATGCAGCTGCTCTGGCTAAACTATCATATAATAATATGTCCTAAAGTCCAAAAGTCTAGTGACCGCCTCGTCCCATGACTGCGCTCTCAGCAGAAGCTATGAGCTAATGAGTCATTGTGCTAAGAATGGATGCACTGCTGCATCCAGGATCCCAACCTGAAACCTGCTGGTGTAAAAGTGCACTGCTTTTAGCCCAGGGGTGATGGGAGCTCAGCGAACTGTTCACCTGCATGACTGTGGTTTTCAGGGAGGACCGGGAGGATCCGGAACTGGCTTCGGCAACTTTGAGGAGATCGGACCTTTAAACAGGAACCTAGAGCCCAGAAAGACAAACTGGGTAAGATGGTGGGGGTTTAAATGAACAGGATTTCAGTGATGGTGTGTGAAATGCGGGTTGATGTACGTGTATTGTAGGTTCAGGCAGCCAGTGTTTTATTTGTGGACAACCCGGTGGGAACTGGCTTCAGCTACACTGACAGGCCTGATGCCTACGCCACCAACGTTGCCACGGTGGCCTCGGACATGCTGGTGCTGCTCAAACACTTCTTCACAGAGAGACCTGAGTTTCAGGTATTTCAACAGGAGAAAGGTGCAAAATGACCAAAAGGCAAATACCCAGTATAAACTTCACACTATGCTGTTCTCTGCAGAGCGTCCCGTTTTACATCTTCTCTGAGTCGTACGGAGGCAAGATGGCAGCGGCCATCTCCCTGGAGCTCACCAAGGTGAGATGATGACTGACAGGTCACGAGCCTTCTGGTGTCTAATGACTGGCATTCAGGCTGCAGACGTAGTGTGGAGTCAGATCTGATGGGTTCAAACCCCCAGTTACAGTAGCTCCAGCATTTGGAGCACACATAGTTCAGGTTAAGTGGTGGTTGAAGCTTGATAATGCAAACACACGTTGTGGTCATGAATCATTTCTACCAACATTCTGCAGAGAGTTCGAGCTTCTGCGTCACCTTCACATTCTTGAACCCATGACAGAATACCTAGGCTTGTGGTCTGACTAATCCACGTCTCTGCTACGTTTCCAGGCCGCAGCCAAAGGGGCTGTGAAGTGCAGGTTTGCTGGGGTGGCACTGGGAGACTCATGGATTTCCCCTCTGGGTTAGTGTAACGGAGCCGTCAGGGTGATTTCTGTGTCAGGATGTGTAAAAGTCCTCAGACCTACAACTACTAGACTTGTGCTTCGTCCACAGACTCCGTGATGACGTGGGGCCCGTACCTCTACACTACTGTAAGTAACTAAAAACGGGTCAAAGCTCGTGTGCAGTGTTTCCTGAGAATCCGTGTTCCCATCGGCGCTGGTGTCTTTGCTGCAGTCGCTGCTGGATGATTATGGGCTGTCGGACGTCAAAAAGGCAGCGGAGGCCGTGAAGCAAGCGGTGGAACAGGAGCAGTTTAAGAAAGCAACGGAGCTGTGGTCCGTGACTGAGACTGTGGTGGAGCAGGTCGGTACCGTCCACATTAGCAACAATACACCGAGTTAAATCGTTAGCTTTAACTGTATCACAGCAGATTTAGACTGTGTTCCCTGCATCGGCTCTTATTCTTGATTTTAGAGCTTTCAGTAGCACACACACACACACACACACAGCTTGCGTTGGTGATGCAGCCATCGAGCTCCTGGCTCGTCTCCTTGTTTTTCTCAGAACACCAACGGCGTGAACTTCTACAACATACTGACCCAGGACCCGTCTGAGAGGCGCCTCCATTCAGCCGCAGAGAGCTACATTGGTAGGAAACCATTATCCGCCAGTCGGCCCATTTTCGGCTCCACGTTCACTTCCGCCCTGTCTTCCCGCGTCAGCTCGGCAGGTGCGGCGCCACATCGCTCCCCTCCACGGCCAGTCGCTGAGCGAGCTGATGAACGGAGACATCAGGAAGAAGCTGGGCATCATCCCCGAGAACGTGACGTGGGGAGGTCCGTGTCCCGGCAGCAGGTTCCTGCTCCTCCTCCTTAATCGCCTCCTGCTCCCGCTCACCGTGTCGTTGCTGTATTTAGGTCAGGCTGAGGAGGTTTTCAGCTACATGGCAGAGGACTTCATGAAGCCAGTGGTGAACGTGGTGGACCAGCTGCTGACGGCTGGAGTCAACGTCACCGTGTACAACGGCCAGCTGGACCTCATAGTGGACACCTTGGGTAACTCGGCCAAGCCTAGTCATGCTTTGTGTGTAATAAAGGAAGTGAACAGACCTTAACCTCGGCCCAAGCAGCAGTGTGAGGCCTGACCTTTTGTCCCGGTCCGTCATCACAGGCCAGGAGCTGTGGGTGAAGCGGCTGAAGTGGGACGGCCTGCCGGGTTTCAACACGCTCAGGTGGACTCCTCTGGACGATCCCGCCGCCGCGGGCGTCACCGGCGCTTTCTACAAGAACTACAAGAACTTTGCTTTCTATTGGATTCTCAAAGCAGGTCATATGGTAAGATCTTGGCAGCTGAGTCCTGTTCTACTTGAAATTTTAACTCATCATCCTATAAAAAGTAACAAGACCAGCTGGTTTATACTCGTTATTTTAAGCGTAACTCCAGTAAATGGACACTGTCTATGTGTGTTTCAGATCCCCTCAGACCAGGGGCCTATGGCTCTACAGATGATGAAGATGATCACCCAGCAGGTCTGAACCTTCACCCCAACGCTAGCTGGCTTGGCTTTGACAATCACAATCATCACATGACCTTTTTTTTAATAATTTCACTTTCTGCTAAATGACGTGGAAGCACTGACACCAATAAAGAGCTTTTTTTAACCGTTTGCTACTTCTGTTATGTCAAATACAATATTTGTTAAATACAAATACAAAAGGAAAAAAGCCAAATAAAAACTATTTTATTATCAAAGTTAAATACAGATTTTAAAAAAATTATACAAGCATTTAATCGATTGCACATAATCCACCTGCTGTGATGCACTAATTGAACTGGATGCAGAATTTAGTTATTTTTAACTGTGTGTATTTAAAGTTCTTCTTGCAGTAAATGTGCACAATCATCAGAACATGAACATGTTGCTATGTGAATCTGACTGATGCCATCCTTTAAAAATGACTTAAGATGTTCATAATAGTTTATACTAACGTTCACCTTAATGTTGTCAAATAAATGAGACTTTACATATGGATCCAATTCTACAACACAAATAATTTACAGACTGATTCGGCTCATGTATGTGCAGTTACAGTATAACCAGGGCACAGGAAAACATTCAGCTCGTTTAGTCCAAGTGGCACCTTAATCCACAAAATATTTAAAATATTTAATTTTGACACCAGTATTGCAATTAATACTTCATGTTTCTGTTCACCCGGGAATCAGAGCTGGAGCTTGTTGCTGTGAGGCAGAAGCATTAACCTTCGTCTGGTCTGCCGTTAGCTGTACACATGCATCGGGCCTAAATCCACTAACATCAGGGTAACAGGGGCTTTAGTTCAGTCTAGCAGGACATGGAGGCAGATGTTTAACAGAGGAGGGATATAATCAGAGAAGCAGCAGGGCGATGTAAAGAGAGAAAAACTACAGATTCAATAAAGCAGATGAACAAAATAAAATCAAATAATCTAAGCAGATTGACATGATGCTGTGACAGATGACGACTATGACCAGGTTTTTCAGAATGCGCCTGCTACTCTAACCGTCCAACCTGGAAACGTTAGCATTGGAGCTCGGCCTGGTCACGTTCATCTGAAGTCAAGGTGTTGCACCCATCGTGTAGCTGACGCTTCTTCTGCCCCAGTGGCTCTCTGGTACCGACAAACCCTTCTTCACCACTGGCTCCACCACCAGCTCCAGCAGCCCCGGAGGCCTCGGCACCCTCAGCTCCGTCACTCTGAAAAGATTGGAGTAGGCCCGTCCCACCAGGACCAGCTGGCCCGGGGGGACCCGCGGATCTGGTCCCCTCAGCTGCCGGGAGTAAACCTTGAAGTGGCGAACAAGCTCACGTGGGTATTCCCAGCGCAGGGTTGCGTTGAGGCGCAGCGTGAACCCGTTAGACCCTGGTGAGCTGCCGGCGCCGTGCAGCCACACCACATCGTAGATACAGAAGCCCTGCACCGCCTCAGAGGGGTCGCGCAGAGTGGAGGCATCCAGGAGCTGGTACAGAGATACACAGGGGTTCTATTACACGCCCTAACAGGGAACCTGTCAGTCCTTCATTAATAACTGGAGTCCACTGTCTCACCATAAGCTCTCCAACTCTGCAGGTGAAGGACGTGTCCTGATCCTCTTTATTCTGCTGAATCCTCACATTGACCTCTCTAAGAGCACAGCCCGGCTGCTCCACCTGCCAGAACCTGCAAACAGAGACACAGAGTCAGAACGCAGACGGGTCTGGAGGATGGGACAGAGAAGCGTCTATACACTGCTGATGAGTCCAAATGCAAACAGGAAAGTTAAGAACTCACCCGACAGTCCAACCATTTAAGCTTCCACTTAGCTGAGAGAACTGCTTCACTAACTGGTGGCTGCCATTCAACACTTTAGGAGACACACTCTTCACTGCAGACACAAAAACCACATCCAGTTAAAACTTGGTAATAACTAAGTTCACTCTCGACTAGAACTGAAGTAATGACGCTGGAATCAGTAGATTCAGAAACACTGTTGTTCTGAATGCTGTTTGCTGCTCAAACAAAGCAGTTTACTGAAGATGTGCTGATACCTAACAGGCTGGAAAGCTCTACACTGATGGACATGATACCAGGCTGCCTCTCCAGGAAGCAGGTTCAGGCTGTTCCAGAATAGACACAAAACTCACATTCCTGATCCTGAACATCCACGAGGGAACAAACATCAGCGTCTGCTGTCCTCAGCTCCAGGTCGACTGTGATCCCCGCAGACGGCTTGTAGACGAGTACTACCAGGGTGCTGGCCGGCAGCGGCACATGGATGGAGAGGAGCCTGAGATACACAGAGTGGTGACATCACGGCTCTCGCTATGCGACGAGGCGAACGTGGCAGCGAGCCAACGCACTTGGCGCAAACAGGAGACGCGTCGGCGGCGGGGAGGAGTCCGTCCAGCAGCAGCGCTGAGCCCCCGTTCCAGGCGTCCTCCGAGCAGCCCCGGCTCTGCAGCCAGCCGTGGCTCCCCAGCTCCGTGCGGGAGTAGAGGGGCTGCACGTCCTGAGCCGTCAGGTTGAACCAGCTGCTGCTCCACTCGATCTGGAAACACACGACACCAGGAAGGAGATCATTTTAAAGGTGTCTGTTCATCGGCATTAAGTAAGCGTTCGAATGAAGGGAAACGAATGGGTTTTGATGGTGCTTGTGTCGCTACCTGTCCTCTCCAGTAGAACGCCTTCCCAAAGCCCTGGCAGAAGGAGGAGACAAAGGGCAGCGGCGTAACCGCACGGTGGAGGAACAAGTGGTCTGACAGCAGAGACCAGAACCTGCAGGAGGATTCACAGCCTCAGTCTGTTTGTTCTTAGCTTCACTTTCCTTTCATTTGTGTAATAAATCAAACAGTTCTCACTTATCCTGATTCTTCGGGAACTCAGTCTTGTCGCTGTGGGTCTCATACACCCAGCCCGGAGCAAAGATGGCTGCCGAGAAGTTGTGCTTTCTGATGACTTCTAGTGCCTGAAGTCAACCAAACCACATGAGCCACGGTGTCACTGATCTGAACATGTGCTCCCAGACAAACAGCGTTGACGGTGTCTACCTTATTGGTTTCAAACATTCCTCCCACAACCTTTCCTCGTGCAAAAACATCCACCCCAACGTACACGTCGGCGCGGCGGGCCTGGATCTCACTGTAGTCCCTCATGGTCTCCAGGTTCTGCTCCGTCCAGTTGTAGTTGGTAAAAAAACCATCACAGGCGTCAAAAAACATCCTGTGACGGAGTCGTTCAGACAGAGTGTATTAAGAGATGCTTTCAAAAAGGACACATGCTCATTTCGATCTTTTTCTGTCGATTCTCCACCTGTTGGACGGGTTGAGCTCATTCTGCCACTTCAGCTGTCCGTTCTCAACTACGCTGTCGTACCACAGAACCAGGCTCCCAGGGACACGCGTGTGCATCTGGTCCGTCAGGTAACGCAGGAACAGAGGAGTGTTCTTAACCGCAGCCTCCTGCAAGCACAACACACACACACACACACACACACACACACAAACAATATTGTGTCTGTTCACGTTTGCGACTTTGACTTTTACAACCAATTCATGCCATAAAACAGGAAATGATAAACACTTTGCTCACTTGTTCTACTTACACTCAGAGTGTTCTCTATGTTTATGAGCCAGCCGTCGAATCCATAACAGCAGCTGATCTGTACTAGTTTATCAGCAGCTTCTCGGTATGACTCCTCGTCTTTCAGGAAGGATTCACACGCCACAGCACCTTCAGTCCACTCTGTAATAAATGTCCCTGGAAAGACACAAAGCACAGCTGACACTTAAATTACTCCCTCAACTTACTAGATTGGAATATATATGTCATGTGTGGGATGACAGGTTATCTACATTTGACCACAACCTGTTTAGGAGTTTATCAACAGCTATATTAGTATATTTGGATTCTTAGGACACCAAAGGGTTTTCTGTAAGATTTGCTGAATATAATGCATATATGATTATGAGTGCTGTCAAATTAAATCATTATTCTATTGATCCTGTGATATGGTCATCTTTATTCTCTTTGCTTACACACCTGTTAGTCCACGACAGATCTTACAATAGTAACAGGATTATTTACCATCACTTACAGTACTTTGGTTCCCTCGCTTTGAGCCATGTCACTCACCTATAACACTGACTCCATGTCTGTGAGCAGCATTGGTCCACACAGCAGGAGGAATAGTCACCAGGTTGTGGGAGAAATAGTTGAAAATATCAATGTACTGCCAGTGGTAGAAGGCATATGGAGCCTCTGAGCTCGTCCCCTGGACAAACCTTAGAAGCAGGAGAAATACTGATTATAAAAGATTAGTGAGTGCACATCTAAGGTGTACCAATATTAATATTCATCACTACTGGGCATCCATAAGGTACCTGTCATCAAGGTAGCCGCCCATCATGTCATGAGACACCAAGGTTCGACGTGGACAAGTAGCTAGAGGAGTCTCCCGAGGCGCCAGCGGGATGACCGCCACATTAAAAGGGTTTGACTCGCTTAATTTCCATGAAAGCAGCTGCTCTAAAGTCTGCAGAGCACAACTGATCGGCTCCGTGGTGTCAGCGTCATAATGTCTGGCTGGGAGAGATGATTGCATGTAAATATGAATGAGACGGTTCTTGTGGTTTGATGCATAAAATACAAAAAAAGCATCAATGGCAGATTTACCCACCTGGTAGTGGTGAGGGTACAAACTTGACGACTTCATGGATGCCTGAATCCATAGGTTCATCCAAACAGGACTCTATCCTGGAGAAGGTCAAAGACGAACGCAACAGAACATTTAACAAGACAGTTTCAGAGACAACGCTCAAGCGCAAGTTGTCTGACAATGTTCTGTTCATCAAGTTTAATGTCAACTGCCGTGTATGAGACTTGAAATGTGCGTTTCATAAAGTAGGCATTAAACATGCTATTAAAATTAGGAGCATGCTTTCTCAGAGTGATGCTGAAAAAAATAATAGGCAGGACTATTGTCACTTCCTACTCCTAGTTCAGGTCAGCCTGATCCATCTCTTACAGGTCCAACTGTCCTGTCTGTGTTCTCTTACTGGTTTATTTACTTTTATCTGCACTGTTGCTATTCAAATAAACCGAAAACCTTCTTAACACCTGACTTAAGCTACAGACGTGTTGACTTTAGCGTAAATGTCTGCGCTTTTTCAATGCATTGACTGACTTACAAAAAAAGTGTATTAATCGTGTAGAAATTAAAGTCTCCAGCTCCACTCAGGTAGCTAGTGATTGTTGGACTTCTCCGTTTACAGGGACGAGGCATGAGCTAGTAACAGCAACCCGACCTTCATGGAGCTGCCGATGCTGATACTGTATGTGAATTAGAAGAGTGTAAAGTTACCGACTGGGTTCCTTTTTGCCCATCTTCCCACCAACACCAGCATTGTCATCTCCATCCTCTCGTTTCCTTCGCAGAGCAACATGTTTAGCATCCGCAGTCTGAGCCATTTATTGATTTGAAACGAGGCAAAGAAGAAAAACTACAGTCACCGAAACAAGGAAACAGAAAGATGATTGACAGCTTCTTCTTCTTCTTCTTCTTCTTCTGTCGTCTGTAACTGTTGGCTAACAGGTCTAACGCCGCCCTCCGGATAGTGACAGTATAGCAGCTCCCGCTTACATGATTGTATTTGATCATATTACGGACAATACCTTGTAGTAGGAAAAGGATTTTCAGGTTAATTTAGATTATTACCTGTAATGTGCTAAAAACGAATAGCGAATAAAAAGTGCTTCACTTGCACGTGCTTGTTTAATGTTTGTTGTGTTACTATTCCAAATTTTCCTGATTTTAAATCCTAAAGTCTGTCAGAAGAAACAACGCAAAATGACATTAAACAGCCGTCACTTTGTATATTTATGTTAATGCTTTTTGGATGCTCAGTGTTCATACATGCAAACCAACACATACAAGTTAAAGTAGTGTTTGTTTCAAAGAAACGGCACGTTTTGCAGTATATATAGCAAGTAACGGTGTAGTTATGTGTTTCTTTTTATTCCATGAGGGGGAGGACTAAGGTCAGATGGACAAAGGATCTGGTCTTTGTTGTTGTGCAAAGTCAGACACCTTCATTTTGATGAGATTAGACCCCAACAGTAAACCACAAAACTACGACGCGAGCGGTGAATGACGAAGTAAAGATGGCGCCTGTTCAAGTGTGGACAATGTTTATTTGCCTTAACGTAAAATAAACTATAGAATAACAAAGAGTCGTACAAGGGCCAACCCAGTGTAAACCCGCATAATTTAAATTTAACGATGTAATATATCATTGTGAAGATAAATATTATTATAAAAAAATAATAACTGATCTATTATCTAACGTATCTATTATAACAATCACATTTCTTTATAGCTAATATTTTGAAATTACTGTATTATAATTAATTAGAAAATACAGATATTTAGCTTTTTACCAATAGGACAAAGAGACGTTTAAATACAAAAATAAAAGCAGTTTATTAATTGACACTAGTGACTCCTGGATAATCTTACTGTGAAAGACTCTCTGGCTTGTCCTCTCCCGTAACCCAGGCCGGAAGTGACGCCACTCACCCAGGAGCCCATCAAACAGGATCCAACAGAGAGCAAAGATAGCAGAGAGAGCTAGTGGAAGCCACCGGAGCAGTAAAGGTTACCTTTTCAACATCCGTCTTCATCCGCGGACATTCTAACTACAGAGGCTCCAAAAGCAGCAGGAGCAGAAAGTACACGTTTAAACCTTTTCAACGAACACAATATTGATACAATATGAGGATAGTAGCGTTTTAAAAGAAGGGGCGAAAGATTGTGAGAGCCGCCTTCATCCTGAGACAACCTTCAGAAGACATAGTCCGCCGCCTGAGAAGCTTTTCTGTGCTTGTTCTTCCGTGTTTCGATTTTAAACGGACGTGGGCTTTGAAATTGTACCTTTTTTACATATTTTGGAGCTAGCGAGCTTGCTTGCTAGCCTATCACAGTCCTTACCATGGAGCTGAGAGTGGGAAACCGATACAGACTGGGCAGGAAAATTGGAAGTGGATCGTTTGGAGATATCTATCTAGGTAGGTTATATTCAAATAAACTTCACGTGTTGTTTTTACACGTATAAGCTCGGCTCTCCGCCGCACATACAGCATAGCCGAGCTAAGAGACAATCAGCTGTTTAGCTAGCAGCCCGTGTAGCAGAGCAGCTGCTACTCGGTTCGACTAGGGGCCAAAGGAACGTTAATAACGTCAACAACTCAAACTGTCGCTCCCTGTGAAGCTGAAATGTCACAAAGTCGGTATCACGAGCGGTCTAACGTTGAGTCAGCGGTGAAATTGGCGTTTTAGCTCCTCCAGCTGATCTGTTGTCTTGTGTTGGTGCCTAAGGCCATGACATTAATTGATTCGCCGTCTGTCTCTGACAGCTGACTTTAACGCCGATGTTCTGGTTTTTATCAGTGAGTAGAACAGAAGAGTGGAGGCTCACGTCAGCTAGTTACACCACTGGGTTTCACGTAGCTTCATTGTTGGACGTTTATATGGTTCAGGTTTTCCACAGTGTCTGAGCTCATTACAAGTAAAGGGTCTGGTTTCCATCTGCACTTCGTTTCATACCTAGTGTGACCTGAGCAGCTATTCGAATAAGGTTGACACATCTGCTGAAGCTTCTTGGTTTGGCAGGAGCTGTTCAGTCAGCTGGGCCATCATGTTGACCACGTATTATTGAATGTAAAGTTGAAGACATATGGGATTAAGATGACACTTGTAGAACAGTGTCTTTACATATCTGCCATGAGCCGTGTTGTTGGATAGTAGTAATGGGGTGTTCATCCCTCCTGATACCTGTGTATTTGTATTTTGTACAATGTCTTTGCATCTGTGGGCCCGGTGACATTTCTGAGTTTGAGGCCTAATTTGAACACAATAAAGAAGAGACTAACAATCTGACAGCTGGACTGTCACAAAACATGGACTGTATATAGTTCTGTAAATGTTCAGTTTAACTTTGAGTTAAGCAGCAAATCTTCTAGCTTGATTCCATTATCAAACATACAGTGTGCTTGGTCACTGGTGTGAGTTATGTATATTATTATGAAACCTAGTGACTAGACTCAGTAGTATGTGGACTCAGTTTTCCAGATATGTAAAACTAGATCCACTAACTGAAAGCAGTAATCTGATGTCAGATGTGGGTAGACCAGATAAACTGGTTTCATGTTTATTTGAAAATGATCCGGGTTATGTAACGTTGAACCCTGCAGCTGTTATAATAGCCAAAAGAAGCTAACAGTCGCGTTAGTTGTTCACATTTTAATGGCTTAAAGCTAGGACGTTGTGCTGAAATCAGTTAGTAGAGCACTTCCTTGTAACCTTACTCCTGTTTCCTCTTGGCTAAATGTCCAGTTATTCTTGGTAAGAACACGCTGACACACAGGGAAAACACTTTATTACAGATAAGGAGTCTGGTAAATAAATGAGTCAAGACCTCACTCAGCAAACTGAGTATAAATATGTGTAGTGGTTTAAATGCAAGACCTGCAGCTTCTAAATGTGTTTTCTCTTTTGTTTAGAAGAAAAACCATGAAAAGCCCTTGTTTACTATGTTCAGCAAGTTTCAAGGAAGAAGTCATGAGCTGTATTAAAGTTCTTTTATCCATTCCTCAAGCTCTAAGTGTTGCTTATCCATGTTTTCCCATAATGCACTTTGTCTTTGATCAGTTCTTTAAGTGGAAAAGTCTGTTTCAGTAGTATCTATTGAAAGGGCTGCGCCTTCCTTACATAAGCAAAGTTAACACAACAAAGCAGACACGCTCCGACTGATGCTTCCCGTGACTCAGTTTTGAAAGTGACGCGTCACTGCTACTTTGCTTGTGAAGTGTTTTAGATTGTGTGGAAAGTTGATGCGTTGCTTGTGGTTGTGCTGACGTCACGTCAGACCAACTGTTCACACACATTTGAGTGATCTTTTCTTAATTAACTCATCTAGGAAAAATCACTGATGCTGTCGCGTCCAGCAAGCTTGGCCAAGCTTTGCAGGATGCTCTATCTACCCCTGTCTGGCTCTCCATTCAGGGAAACATGTAGCCCGTCTTATGTGCCTCCATGTATCACACAGTCTGTTATGTCTGAGTGACACACATATTACCTTTTTAAAAGTTGGTTTGCATTTATTGATCACAGGCCGCACAGAAACTTCTGTGTCACGTGTTTCACTCGTGTAGTCATGGAAGTAAACAGTTTCAGGAGCATAAATGTTAATATTTAATGGTGATTTGCTTTGTTATACGTCACTGTGTATGTATTGCATAACTAAGACTTTGTGTAGGGACATGTCTGAGCATGTTTTGCAGAACTTGAGATGAAAACATTCACCACATACTGTCAACACACACAAACATTCCCTCCCTCTGAGAAGATGAGCACCGCGTTGCATTCTCCCGAAAATCTGTCCAGGCAAATCACATTCCTGTGACACGAGACAGCAGGCACCACACGGATCTGTGCCGCTCACACTGACGAGGGCCCTCGCAGGTCCAGTCAGTGTTGCTGATCCAGTGAGCGGTTCCGTGACTAGATACGAGCGGGAACATAAAGTATCTAAGAGTTGGAAACCACTGGGTGTGTTTCAAAGTGCTGTACCGAAACTACAGTAGATGAGGTGAGCAGCTGATAACCTGTCAGTCACACCTACTGCTCACGGAGAGGTGACGCAGGTCCATACAAATGGAAATTGTCTGTAAATGATCTGGTATGTGCTCAGTAGTAAAGAACTGTTACGTAACAGAAGTATCCGACTTGTAAACACGATAAATTAAAAGGGGAATTTTTATAGTATAGTGCAGTGACATTGAGTCGTTCTTCACGTTTGTGCAAACATACTTGTTTTGTGCTGACGCCCTTTTGTTTTGGACGCAGCGCGTCACTGGAACTTGTGTGAGCAAAGTTCGATCAGCGTGTTTAGCAGCTGGTAGGGGGCTCGTTCCAGCATCACACATGCTCTATGTATGAACGTTAAAGAAACTGCAAAGCATCAAATGCTACCAAGGCCCCACCCAGGGAGTCGGTTCACCTAGATGACATCATGCAGAGGAATCGATGATGCTCCGCTGGAGCTGCTGCCCATATGAGGCCGTGTGTAATGGGATTATGTAAGCCGGTGTCCAGTTGCTGTAAAGGGAACCAGACCCTATGAACACATTTAGGAAGGAACCAAGTGAAGTCAGCTCCGTTCTCATATGAACAATATCCCAAATTCATCTGGTTTAAAATATTTGACTGAGATGAATCATGATCATGAAAGCAAAGCGTGCTGTGCACTGCACAGTGCTGGTGTCTCTTTCTGTATTCACATTAAGCAGCGCACTGTAGTGACGGTCTGACTGGTCTTGACCGCTGTTTAAACATTCACAAACTGTTAAAACAGCCGTCTGTTGTGATTTGTTCAAATACAGCTGAACCTTCTTGTCTGTCTTCGTCTAGGTACTGATATCTCAGTGGGCGAGGAAGTAGCCATCAAACTGGAATGTGTGAAGACCAAGCACCCCCAGCTTCACATAGAGAGCAAGATCTACAAGATGATGCAGGGTGGAGGTAGTGTATACGCTCTCTCTCTCTCTCTCTCTCTCTCTCTCTCTCTCTCTCTCTCTCTCTCTCTCTCTCTCTCTCTCTCTCTCTCTCTCTCTCTCTCTCTCTCTCTCTCTTTCTGCCACAACTCTGACATCTATGTATTTGTGAGCTCCACATCAATATTTGCAAGCACTTAACATGAAAGCCTCCACAAGAGTGTAACTGAGTTAAGTGATGGTATGCAGGTTGGTTGGTTGAGAATAAGTAGCATACACTGAATCCATCCTAAGAAATGATCTGAAGAAGCCAGTGGTCCTGATGTCACCATGAAAATCTCTATTCACACGTATGGTGCTGACATGGTAAATTATGTTTAGCTGGTAATAGTAATGTTCATGTTCACCAGCTTAGCTAAGCATGTCCAGTCAAAGAAACGTTTAGCACATTAGCACTATTGTGCTATTACAATTGTGTTCAAAAACACAGTGTCCTACAGCATAGTTAAACTTGAATAAACACTCAATCGTGACTTGTTTTCAGGTTTTAGATTTGCAAAATAAAGATGAACTATACCTGAGTACATGACTGAGATATCTGGAGGGAGCAGAATTAAAGTTGGGAGGACCCGTCAGTACAGAATGTCAGTCCATCAAATAGTTGGACCGTATAGAGTTTCAGCCTGGACTAAAATGGTCAGTCGCGTAGTGAGACAGACTGAGCGCCATGCCTGCTGTTACACCAGCAGCACGGCTGAAGGCACTGGTTGGAACTTGTTCTCGTGTACCAGTGTGAAGGCGCCTCCCTAATCTGAGCTAGGTACAAACTATTTATACTGACCGAGTGTGGGAGAGGCAAAAATAGCTCGTTCCTGAAGCCTTTGATCGAACAGTTAAACGGGCCCAGAAAACACAGTGGCACGCTTCATACAAAGATGAATGAGTAACCTACTGAGCGTGTGAAGCACAGGAGGCCGTTTGTAGGCCTGCGCATGCATTTAGTATTTTTGTTCCAGCATGTTTGGACCTTTTGGGACATGGAGGCTGACCTAGGTGGTGGAGGGATATTAATAGCTGGGGCACCTAGTGTCTGGTAGAGTGCTCGGTGCTGAGCAGCAACATTTAGTTGCAGTCTGTACGTGGAAGGAAATGCCAGATGGCTTCCTCACCCTGGCTCTGCCGGCCAGTTACAAATAGGAAGTTGGTCGCACAATCAAAACCTTGCTCTTGAGATGTCAGTTTAACTTGTTTCCAGTGCTGAGAGTCATCGGTACTGGTCTATGTAGCTGTGTGACATCCTTTACTCTCCCTTCTTCCCTCCAGTGGGTATTCCAACAATAAAGTGGTGTGGCGCAGAAGGCGACTACAATGTGATGGTGATGGAGCTGCTGGGGCCCAGTCTGGAGGATCTGTTCAACTTTTGTTCTCGGAAGTTCAGCCTCAAGACAGTCCTGCTTCTGGCAGATCAGATGGTGAGAGGACGCCCCACGAGACACGTGCCTCTAAGCTACACAAGCACTTCTGTTGTAAAGCTGAGAAAAGCAGTTGTTTATGGGATGTGGTCCCTTTCCTATTTGTTGTGGGGTAAATATAACACAAACGGGCAGCGGGTCTTCCCTGCACAATAAAGATGACTAATGACCTCATTTGTTTTGGTTCGGTCATTTTTATGCTGATGGAATTTTCTAATGTTTTTCTCCCCAGATCAGCCGCATTGAATACATTCACTCCAAGAACTTCATTCACAGAGATGTGAAGCCAGATAATTTCCTGATGGGTTTGGGGAAGAAGGGCAACCTGGTCTACATCATCGACTTCGGCTTGGCCAAGAAATACCGCGACGCCCGCACACACCAGCACATCCCCTACCGCGAGAACAAGAACCTGACTGGCACGGCCCGCTACGCCTCCATCAACACCCACCTGGGCATTGGTAAAAAGAAAACCTACCCACTGGTGCCATTAATACATGGGTCTGTATGTGCCGTAGAGTTGACTGTTTCCTGCTTCCTCTCTTTGTCTACAGAACAGTCCAGACGGGACGATTTGGAGTCGCTGGGATACGTCCTCATGTACTTCAACCTGGGTTCTCTTCCCTGGCAGGGTCTCAAAGCCGCCACCAAGAGGCAGAAGTATGAACGCATCAGTGAGAAGAAAATGTCCACTCCCATCGAGGTTCTCTGCAAAGGATACCCCTGTATGTTTGAGTCTTCCCCAACCTCCTGATATGTTGATACTCAGGCTTGTCAGAACATGTCTGTAACCCTTCATGTCGTCTTTGTTTCCACAGCCGAGTTCGCCACATACTTGAACTTCTGCCGCTCTTTGCGGTTCGATGACAAGCCTGACTACTCGTACCTTCGCCAGCTCTTCAGGAACCTCTTCCACAGACAGGGCTTCTCCTACGACTATGTCTTTGACTGGAATATGCTCAAATTTGTAAGTTTATATTAACACGTGGAGAATTAATGTCTCTTACTTTTTTCACCTTTTGAAATAGAGACTGCATTCTACCTGACATCAGTGCAGCTGGAAACAATCCTAACTAAAAGGTTTACATACAGATGAATATGCTATTGCAGTAGAGGCTGCAGTACTAAACAGAGGGGGGTCATGTGGCCTAGGTGCTATCAAACAGTGACTCCTAGCAACCAGTAACGTATAGAGAAATGTTATGCACATGGTGAAGAACTACTAGTGGCCTGTCTTCAATGAACACTTGACTCTGCTGACAGACCCTGGGTCCCACTGCTGAGCACAGGTAGTTTGGATGTTCTGTTAAGATCTGACCACAAGTGTTTCATAAAACACTCCACATAGCAGACACGTTGTCAAGAATTCACCGACAAATCACCTGTTCACATATAGGCTTAGGTAAACTGAAACACTTTGTATGTTAACAACCCAATAAAAACAAGAAGCTGACTTTCTGCTAAACCAGTTTGACCGTCAATAAACAAAAAAGATGTAATGTCACATGAGTCAACATCGTGCAGGAAACATGCAGCACATGAACGCAATGATTAGAACAAAATTTAAATGGCCCAAGCTTCCAGGCTAAGTGTGATCCCTTTGTGTCCTTCAGGGTGCCAACAGAGCCGTGGAGGATGCAGAGAGGGAGCGCCGGGAGCGGGAGGAGAGACTGAGGCCCAGTAGGAATCCCGGGCCCAGGGGCATGGCCTCTGCCTCTGGAAGAGCTAGAGCGGCTCAGGATGTTGCAGCCCCCTCCCCACTCAATTCCAACCCACACACAGGTTTGTTTCGTTTACATGGCTCCTCCTCTGTAAAAAGATGTGTTCATATGGATTTCTCTGTGTGAATGTGAAATCTTAGATAAACATGTTTAAAATGACAATCATTATATTTCAGTCAGTTTGGTATTTCTATTTATTTAGAAACTGTATTACATCTCTTCATCACCAACATAGTTTTATTATTACATGGTGTCCAGCAATCTGGTTTTGTCATCAGCGTCCTGTAATAACTTTCTTTGTTTCCCCTGGTTCAGGGTTGGAGAAAGAGAGGAAAGTGAGTATGCGTCTCCATCGCGGGGCTCCTGTGAACATCTCCTCCTCAGATCTGACAGGGCGCCAGGACACATCCCGCATGTCCTCACAGGTAAACGGAGGCACCGTTAATGGACATGGTGTGATGGTCATTTGGTGGGGAAGGCACAATAGACAGACTCATCTGGGACTAATTGCACAATAAATGCATCTTGAAAACGGGAACAATATGTTGCAAAACAACACTATGTATCAGCAAGAACAGTCTGTGTTTGAGACGGTGACGGTCAGAACTTCCCTGTTTGGTTTGTTCCCAGTTTTGTGTACAGAGCTGATAAGCACTGAAAAGAGTTAAGGTCCCATCATAGAGCATTTATTAATATACAGCTGATTTAGTGTGTATCAGGAAGCTGAGGATGCTATCTCTGTGCTAGTCAACAGAACAAACTGTTAAGCCTTGATTGCTTTTGGTACTGACTGTACTGATGTCATTAAACAATCATTTCCATTCGTCTTTTGAAGGCTCTGTCCCGGGTGACGCCCAGCGGCCTCCAGTCTGCAGCTCCTCGATGAGCCCTCCCTCCCGTCTTTGCACCACGGAGGCCTCAACATGCACCACCTGCAGCACACACACACAACACACACATACACTGGACTCCTAAATGACACCACACACCAAGCAATGTGCAATAGTCTGACTGCACTCGCCACATGACCCAGGAAGCGTTGCACAACCCGAGTGTTGGTGTGTGTGTGGTGGGTGGAAGCAGTGTGGTTGCATTAACCACCTCAGCAAAGGAGCAGCCACAGCCTCACTTTTTCTCCTCCTCCCACGAAAGCTGGGGAAACACTCACCCTCGTCTTTACTGTTAAAGAAGCCATGGATTCACTTTTTCTGACGGCTTTTTTTTTTTTTTTTTTGGTTTTAACTTTGGTTTTATTCTTTAGCATTAAAACTCTCCAACACCAGCTCCACTGGTAAGACTTTAGAAAGGTTTGAATAGGGAGATTGACAAAACTTTAAATATTAAACATGTGTGTGTGGAACTTTTGTAACTAAGAACGTGAGTTAAGACACAGATTTATTGTGGCAGTTAAAAGGAAAATGCCTCAATTTTATTTTGTGTCCTGAAAGATTCAAGACGAAACCTTTTCTCTTTTTTTAGGTGTTTGATGTTTAATTATGACGATAGGATGAACCATTTTAAAATGGGATGAAAGGCCTTCTGATGTTCTCCTCAAAGGTTTTCCCATTCTTTTTTTTGTTCCTCCTCAGGTGTGTAGGAGCAGTGGATGTTGTAGTTAATCCAAAACATGCAGCATGTTTCTGTCTGTCGCTGCTTAGAAAAAAGCTGTGACTGGAACAGTAAAATAGTTGGAACTGGTTCCACGCTGAATGGATGAGACGTTCACCTGTTGCGTAGTGATGTGGATTTAGTTTTTGTGTGTTTCGTCCAGTTCTAACTTCTTCGTCTACTAGCCTCACCCTAGACTTATCTGTCCATTATGAGTTCGCTATGAGACGCGATGCTGTTTGCTCTGACCTAGAACCTCATAATAAATCTCTTATCACTGACTTGGACCAAAATTCCAACTTCAGCAAACAGTGGTTTCACATTTACATTGTACTTCACATTTCAAGTTTGTGGAGTTGCCAAATCCACAGCTGGTCAGATTCATGACAATTTGAAGCATTAATTGTTGGAAGACATATTGCTTCTTTAAGAAGATCATGTTTGTCCATGACCTGATTCAGATGATTCAATATTGATCATGTGCCATTACACAACATTTTATAATGCTGTTAAATAGAATGGCTTTAATGAACCTGCCTTTGTCAGCTGGCATGTCTCTTCTGACAGCTTTACAAAATACAAAATCCTTTGAAGCAGACTTCTGGTTTTAAGTCCGGCTGTGGTCTGTGTTGGAGCTTGGCTGTAATAAGCTGAGTCGTTTTTCACAGAATTCAACAGTTGCCACCTCAAACAATTTACAATGGCTAAACTCTACACACTCTACTGGGGAAATTAAAGCTGGAGCATATGCAGCACAAATGGGTAAGAGATACAGTGGACTGTAAATAAATCAGGCCCAAAGTAACCAACTCAGTGAAACCATAGATTATATCTGCTTTCCAACTTACATGTACTCTGGGAAGGTCAGAGGAGAGAGAAGATGGACCGTGTGATTAATCAACGAATTTGCTGTTGTCTTAATAAAGTCTGATGCCGACTTGTCTTTGGAGGAGCTGGGCGACCCGACCAATTCTGGCCTGATGTGCAGATAGTAACTAGAAGATTTTTAATGTCGTAGACTGGTTGCAAAGTATTGTAGAGCATTTTCTCTAGTGGAAAGAAGAGACTGTAGTGATCATTGTACATTAGTTCTATCATGTTGGATGTGCCTACTCTGAACCTCATCCACGCAAACCATGGATGATGGCAGTGTACGGAGGAACTGGAGGTTCTTCACTGTTCAAGTTCCTGAAGAGTTCTGTTTTTAAATACGCTTAACGTGGGTTTGTTTGTCAGGCTGATGGTACATGAACGTACACATACCTGGGCTGTTTCTCAGCCCTCATGTCTTTAGTCACTTCTTGTTTTTGTCGACTGTTTTGCTTTGAGCAGTACAGTGGAGATGGTCGCACAACACATCTCGTCACTGTGAATTTATGGGAACTGTCTGTTCCCATTACACCGTTCTCTTATTTGTATTGCCACTGTATCTGTATTTTAAAATTGTGTAAATAAATTAATAAGTACTTATGTTTGTTTTTTTGCCTCCTGCTGAAATGAATTGCTGAACTTATTGGAGAGGAGTTTCGATTTGTTGAACTTATCTTCTACATTTTTTCAAGCTAAAGGGTAAACACAACATTATAAAGCCTGGGTTTTTTTATTTGGGAACCATAAAATGTGAAATTCTGAAAACCAAGTCTCAGAGTTCAGTGTTCCTGTGACATTTCTGTGAAGTTTGCTGCATCCTAACATCAAGGCTAGTCGACAGTTTGTGGCCAAACTGAAGTCTACTGGGAGAATGTAAGAAAATAGATAAGTCGTGATTCTACAACACATGTCCAGTAAACCACTGGCCTTCATTTTCAATGTAAATAGGACTGAAAACTCATTGCATCTAATGTTTTCAGAAAGTAAAGGTCACTTTAAAGGTTCATCTTCTCCACAGACCTGCGTGCATCTTTCTAAGAAGACAAATACTTCACTTGAGAGAAGCAGCTTCCCGCTCTGTGGCCGAGCACATTCATTTACATGCATTGAATACAAGCGGACACGCCCTACATTCTGTCACAGAGACACACAGAAACACAAGATTCTGTGCTGCCTTTTGACAGACCTGGGACTTTTTTTTTACTTTTATGTCTGTTTTCTCCACAACGAAACATACAAACATTTTTACAGACAGAGTCAGAACTCCAATGTGGCCCATTCCACCACTTGAGAGAAGCAGCTTTACTCGCTCTATGGCTGAGCACATCAATTTACAGACAGCCTCTAATTAACAGTACTTTTCCAGTTCACTAATCAGTGTTGTGCAGTTTAAATTATATTGCAGATAAGCTATTGCTGCTTAAAGTTTTCCACAGTCCCTGACGTGGAAGCTACAAATACAGATCCCAGCGCTGCCTGTGAGCCTGATTCTGATTGGTCAATGATAACCAATCAAAAGCCACCTACGTCCTTAGAGGCGTGGTACGTGGTCAAGATGGACTCCGGTCTAGGCTCCGCTGCTGTTCTGGTAGGTTTAATTCTATTAAATGTAACAATAAAGGTTAGTGACGTTTCCTGGACGGGTTTCAGCCAGAGCGGTAATGCAGCCTCTCAGTGGGGTTTTTGTTTGACGTCTCGGTCTCGTTGTTTCCCAGCAGTACGTTAGTTTGTGTGGGAGCGGAACAATAAACGACGTGTGGGAAACAAGTCGGCTGCAACATTCCGGCTGCGCAGCTGAAGCCTGCGACGGGAAGCAGCTCGCTGATTATCCTGCAGCTGGAAGCGAGAACCGTTGTAAAAACACCGCCCAACTGGATATCGCTCACTGCCAGTTAACTGGTGCATATGTTCATAGATTCAATACTGGCGATCCTCACTGCCACTATTGAGTGGAGCCAGAAAGTAACAGCAGATGCATGATGTTCTTAATTAGTGGCTCGTCCGTGTAATATAAGATGAGGTGAACTTTATTGATCCCATTTTTTGCCAGAGCAGCCACAAGGAGATTAGTGGGATGCAGAAACAGTCGGGAAATAGGAAATGTGCAATCGATGAAAGTTCTCTTTGGTGTTTGTTGATTTTGGAGGCATGTCCCTCAAACAGGGACCTGAACCCCTCTCTCTCTCTCTAGATTTCTAACACTGTGGCCTATCTCTCAGGTGAAGCTGGGGAAGAGGATTCTGAACAGACTGCAGACTAAGTTGGAGGCAGCCTGTGAACAGAAGCCCTTGGACCTTGACTACATTGGTTCTACTTGTGATAGTTCGATGTCACTGATCAATTTCGTCTCAGAACACGTGTACATTCCACCAGAGGTAGGATAATTGTTTTTCACTTCTTTACTCTAAGTTTGGAAGTTATTTACCTGTTTTATTTTAAAGTATTCTTTAATTCCAATCATAAAAAACAGGTTTCTGTGAGTTTTTTTTTTTAAAGTAAGAATTCAAACTAACTAGTAAAACAATGAAAACACATAAATAAGAAAGAGCAGCATAAGAAGATTCTCCTGGGTTCAGATTAGGCCATGCATGAGCTCCTGAACGGTTTATGGTGGTACCTTGGGGCATGACTGGGTCACAGGCACTGCCTCATACGACCTGTAGTGACAAGTACAGTACAATCAGTCAGAAAGGATAAAAGGATAAGAAGACAGGATTTCTCTCAGAACAGTACTTGTTGAAAGGTTGTTCTGCTTTTGTCTCCATTCAACAAATTCACTACCCCTGGTTCTAAAATGAAAACATGAATGTAACTGACTGGTTAAACCCTTCTCATAGGTACATGAAGGTCTACAGCACCTTATTGATCTCATCGACTCTGAAAAGGGCTGCAGAAAAAGGAAACCCATTAGAGTCCGGAGGACTACTGGCAAACACGGCTGCCCCAAACTCTGCGTTTCCCGAGAGCACCTGCAGGAGCTTATCGCGCTGGATATGACTATCCCCTGCATCTCCAAGATACTGGGATTATCGGTGAAAACAGTCAAGCGTAGGATGGAGGAGTGGGGCCTCAGAATTAAAGAAAGCTACAGTTCATTGACTGATGATGAGCTCGACAAATTGGTGTCAGAAATCAAGCAGGAGTCAAAAAATATGGGTAATTTTAGTAACACTTTCTTTAGTCTCATTCGTGTTTCCAGGCTTTACAGCCTAACAGTTATTGACTAAGCATACGTTTTTTTTAAAAGCACTATTTTAATATAATATACCGACATAATATCTGTTTAGGAGCCACTATAATATTTAAGGAATATTGAAATTCCTTGTGGTCTGCTGATGACAAACATGAATCACATGAACCTCAAAAGCCTCATCTCTCATCATAGTGATTTAAATGATTCTAATCTGCTCAAACAGGCATTCGAGCCGTGAGGGCCCATCTGAGGGCGCAGGGCCACAAGCTGCAGCAGACCAGGGTGCTTGGCTCCATGCGCCGTGTGGACCGCGATGGAATGGTGGCAAGAAATGTATCCGTGAGAGAAAGCCGCATCATTTCGGCCCCTCTTTTACTGCTAGAGATCGACACCAACCGCAAGTTGATGAGGTGAGCTCATAGCGTCGTAGATTCACATGTAGCGCATCAAGGGGTTCATCTTTTAAACTCTGCTCTCTCTGTTTGGGAATAACACAGGTACGGTGTGGTTTTATTTACTGGGATGGACGCGTTCTCCAGAAAGGTTGGTGCTCATTAATTACAGCAGGAACTGTAACATGAGCTGTCAGTGTCTGTTAACGATTCATTCACCCATTTATTCACAGATCTTGTACCTCAGAGCAGTCAACAACAACAAGCCGTCCACGGCTCTGAAAGTCTTCCTTGACGCTGCAGACAAGCACGGCTTCCCCTCCAGGTACGTTTAGTCCTTTTTTTTATAAATGCTTCTTAATGGGAGCTGTTTCTTATAGTTGGTCTTTTGTTTCTGACATTGTTAATGTGTAAGTAAAAATATCATCATGCTCTATAAGTAAAGGGAGCTAATTAAAATCAGTTCAAGTGATTGTAAATCAGTTTCACCAGCTTTGGTGCAAATGAATAAAGGAACAGTCCACTGTTGCCCTCATCCAGGTCTGGGTCGAGTCATTAGGAGCAGCAAATGGTCGATCCAGACCTGGACAAGGTTATGACTTCTTTGGCTGAACAGCAGGAGGAATGATTGCCTTCTGCCCTCTATGGGTTAAATGTAGGCATTACTTCACTTTGTTCCACAGAAATAAAGCATGACAGTATTTTAGTGAGGAGACACACATTCCCATGCTGTTAAATGTAAAGGGAAGAAAGGGAAGTCAGGGCAGGAGAACAGGGACCGCGGTGGAGGATTTAGCCAAAACAGGAGACTCGTCATAGTGATGCTTGATGGTCAACAACCTCAGGAGCGCTGATCTGAGAACTGGTAATGAACTAGCCGCTTCATTATACACCAACATGTTTGTCTTTATTTACAGAGTCAAAGGGCCTCAAGCAGCTGAAAACCTGGATATTGCTCGCTGCATGTTTACAGCTCGAGGCTGCAAAAGGAGAAGCTTCATCTCTGAGAAAAGTGCCAACAATCCAAAGTAAGGTCATTCAGTCATTCAACCTTACAAATATCAAATATATGAAGAAAACACTTCATAGGAGCTGGAAATGGATGACGTGAGGCTGGTCTTTGCTCCACTCTCGTCATATTCCTCATTATGCTGCCCCCTCATTTCTTCGCCTGTAATAATGAATGAAGATCTCACTGTTTTTTTCCCAGGACAGAGCAGCTGTGGTGTGAGGTTTCCTCTAAGGTCTTGGACGACTACTCCCGGGTCCTCAACAGCCTGGAGGGAGACGGCCTGCTGGATCCAAGGAGCTCTACTCACCTTTTTTGTGCACAGTACGTCTTTTTGCCCCGAGTCCAAGCCGAGTTGGACACATTGACAGAGGAGTGGAACAACCATCCACACCAAACGGAACACAGCTGCACTCCTAACCAGCTGTGGGAGGCTGGAAAGCCTCCGCGCCCTGATACCCCGCCGTGCAGCACAGAGGTATGAACCGTGTGGTGTCATGTCACTGTGGGTCCAAAAACCTGCCTGTCGGCTCTGATTGATGCTCACTCGTTTGATTTCAGGGTCGTCCATGGTCGGATATGATAACGTTGGCCAGGAGCTGCAGTGAGGGCGAGGTTCCAGATGTGCCGTCTCCACTGGACAACGAGGAAATGGAAACGCTGGCTTCAATTTTTAGTCCTGTCGCTCCTTCTTTGTGTTACGGCGCAGATGTTTATTGTGCTGTTGTCCAGTATGTTGAGGGTGTCGTCAGCTCGAATCAGGAGTCAAACGACGGATGTGACAAAATCCCCTTACAGACCTGTGACAGCCTCAGTTCCTCTATAACCGTGGGAGTCGATTAAATGATGTGACTTTGTACAACACTGGAGACTAGTGCAATAGCTTTATTATGACCTTTTATATTAAAAAAGAAGAGAAATTAATGTGTGATTCACTGCAGAAAAAACCAAATGTTCTCTACGTTTCTGGTGAATAACTTGTTTGTCCACACTTTTTATTGTGGGTGAGAAGCATCTGAGGAGGTGTTGTTAATCCTCAGAACTGGGATTGTCCTGAACTCAGCAGCAGGTGAAAGTGGAGGCAGTGTCTGTTATTTGTGTAGGGGCGCAACGTAAAGCAGGAGATTCCCGTAGCCCGAGGTTATCTTTAGCATCTCGGCCGAGTAACCCTTCGATCCCCGGGCCACCGCCGTCAGTGATTCACCTTGAACAGATATAGAAGTGAGAAAATAAGAGTGATCCATGAAGCTAAAGTTCAGTTAATGTCTTCTTTCCCTGCTAGTTCTGACTGGCGCCCTTTACTGCAAACTCCTGAAGGTCACATCTTAACTCCATTATTAAGTGTGATGTGAAACTTGTGTGTGTGAATGTTGGTGGGAACAGATGTTACCTCTAAGTCTATACAGCTGCCATCCTCCAGCTAAATCCTTCAGTTTTGGATACACTTCATAGAGAGCCCTGGAAATCTGAATGTAAAAGTGACAAGTCAGTAACTTCATGATTGTGACATATTTATTGCCATATTCTAAAGCGTTACTGAACACAATAATACCTGTTCATGACCAGCATCAAAATCAATGCTAATGTGTCGTTTTTCTAGTCCTGGCTGAAGCAGAAGTATTTTCTTCTTGGACAATGTTATGCTTTTATAGGGCAGGAAGCAGACTTTCAGATCTAGCTGGTCACCAGAGGTTAAAACCTGCTTGGCCTCCTCTGGTTCGAGATTTAATACTGACGGAAAAGACCTGATGAAAGAACACATGGTTTATGTTTGAACCACTGGACAGGGCTGTTAAAGAACTCAACCAAGGCAACAGGTTACTGGGCCTCCTCGTCTCAAACAGTGTTTCACAGTGAACTGATATTCATATAGCACAGTATAATAGTACATACTTAACATGTTAAACGTTTGTTTATATTAAGAGACCGCATTTGTTATTGAGTTTCATGAATCTAAATATAAAAGAATAAAAGAATTAACGTATTATCTGCAGTGATTGACCGGGGCGCCACCACGTGATGCTCAGCTGTTTCGGCCGCATTCTCGTACCTGTACATCTCTTTTTGGATCCGTGCGGCGCCCGGACGCTGGGCTTCACCGCTCGGTGGTTCACCGGCAGCCTGAACCTTTGACTGGGCGTTTGACAGAACGCTTACAAAGCTGCGGATTGCAGTTTCTATATGGGAATGTGGTTCTGTCTGGAAACACACGCATGAAAAGAGCGCATGTAAATAACTATCGAGCAGCAGAGTTACCGTGAACACAACATCTAGGACAACATGACCCGGACGAGCGCGGACGTTTACGCACATTTAACTCGTTATGTTTGCACTGATTTACATATCACCACACCAACTCTACGTTTATGACAACGTGATGCTAACCATCAGCCTCACTAAAAGATGTAAACTCACTGATGTAGTAGAAGAGCCTGCGTCGTCCTCCATCTTGACCCGCGTCTTCTTCTCTCAAAAAAATGTTCATTTAATATTTGCCGAATTACCAGTTACACTACATTTTATTTTAAAACACGTTTTAGAAAACGCTAAATACCGCTTCTGTCTCTACAGTCACAACTTTTATATCCAACTTTCGTTAAAAAAAATAATTTATTCTATTTCTTTGTTGTCGCAGGACTTAACGTGACTTATGATTGGTTAGAATTGACCAATCGTGATCAGACGTGGAGGCACGGCCACAATTCGTACTTAGTACTTCACTGTCCCAAACTCTGTGGGAAACGCGAGCGCTGAGTTGTAAACCCGCCTTTATACGCATTTTCATTACATATAGGGTCACAGAAAAGAAGCAATAAACCTTAACAGTTTATATACTTTACTACGGACTGGATTGAAACTTTGCAGTTTTATTAGCTGTTTCTAATAATTTAAACAGTTCATTAAGCCATAACAATATGAATATACAGACACTAACTAGTGTTAATTACACTAACAAACATAACCAATTATAAATGTTTTTAATTAAAAAATTATTACAATAAAAACATATCTGCAGTAAACAATAATTCCTACCTAAACAAATGCTTTAATTTCACTATAGTACAGCCTGCTCTGGGCGAATTTAAGTACAGATAATAAATGTCCACAATAAATTAACTAATTTTAATTTAATCTTTTGTGTAGCTGAGGAAAAAATAATTTTAATTTAATAATTTAATCAGCGTGTTACTTTATAACCCTTGGAGTGCTAAACTACACTTAACAATGCGTCTTTCCTTCATTGTGATGTTAGCGTGTATGGTCCCGTGTAGCTGGGTGGGGACGGTGAGGGCGGCTCTAGGACCCAGCATCAGCGCCTCTCTGTCCCAATGATGGTCTGCGGGCAGACGTGCGGGGGGAAACGCTCCGGTTCTGAGGCTGAGGCTGAACTACAGACAGCATCTCCAGCATCACCCGGTAAGACTCAACAGCTTGTCGCGTTTCGGTTCTGACGTCTGACTCACACATTCTTACTTACGCCTAAAAGCACGTCTTTGTATCAGAAGCTGTTAACGGATGTTTTGCGTGGTTACATCGCGACGTCCTTCGTGAGAAGCTGTGACGTGCAGCGGCATCCACAAAAAGCTTTCATGATGTAAATACTGCGGAAGGATATGATGTGACCTTAGACACCACAACGACAACGACCTAATGCGGAAAACTGTCGTAATTTAACTTTAACTTTGTCTTTAATACCTTTAATTGATATTATACCAAGTATAAAGGTTAAAATTCTTTAGAGATTTAAATAAAATCACTTTGAATATACTTGTATATACATTACACAGCAGTTGACTTTTAGAGGAAGTTGAAGTTTTTTAGACAATTTTAAATGATCACTACCAGTAATACACTGTAGTTTCCCAATTTTACAAGACAGTTGCCTCTGAAGGACTTGGAAGGACGAGAAATTTAAGTTTGGATGATGTCATCTGGTTGAAGAGATGTTAGTCTCGTTCATCTTAATGATGTGTAGTGACGTCTTTGGCACAGATGTGATTTCAGTATTTTGTCAAAGACAAATATTACAAAATATTGAACTGAACTATTTTTAGTGCAGCTCATGATTAAGAATGCAGCATATACGGTGGCCTGAAACACTCAAACATCACATGGACACAGAAATCAAAACCAGAAACCAGAAACTGTCTGTGAGTAGGAATGGATGAAGCAAGGCCTGAGCAGGTCATCACATCCTGTTACTCTTGTGTGATTAGGACATCAGCTGAGTGTCTCACTCGTAGGCCACAGTGTTTGAGACACATGTGGCTCCACAGACCCAGGGGACGAGAAATCATTAGTGCAGCGGCTAGAGGCCATTACACAGCACGGATAGGATTGGATGGAGGGTGTTAGTAAAGCTGACGCGTTGCTGGACTCACTGGAGGTGATGGAAAACACAAATCAGACCCACTGCAACCATTATTATCAGTTTATCAGATCATAAGCTCAGCCCTGCTTTGCTCCGCAGTCACAAACATTCTCAACCATTAAACTCCCCACACAAACGCACTTTGATCCTGTTTTCAGGAGGATGCAATCTGATCAGAATCTGACAGTATGCTGATGGAAATGTTGTGGTCAGAAGCAGGAGGGGACAAAAATCAATGAGAGGTCACGTCCAGCCCCCTGTAAATCAGACTGAATGCTGGGATGCGTGACGTTTTATGGAGCGGAGATCATTTAAATGACACAGTGGAGCAAAGCAGCAGCATCACACTGTTTGAGACAGGATGCTGAAACGGGCCCAGTCTGGTAAGGTCGCTGATCATCAGTAACCATCAGTGAAAGACAGTAGAACCTTCAAATGGTGAGGTGATCACAGCCATTGAACGCATCCTACGTCTGTGAAGGTTTTGAAACACAGTATAAACAGCATCAAGTGAACAGGTGGAACCACTGAGGACCATCATCCAGTCATCCAATCATCTCTTGGAGTGGGTTCAGCTGCATAAATGGGACACATACATGTCTATGTATCATGCTCTCTAATTGTCTTTACATCACAGGTTCCCAGTCGGCCTCTACCTAGACTCAGCAGTGAAGCATCATGGGAGGCGTGGCGCTGGACGTGGATGCAGGAGGAGTGAAGGCTCCTGACGGAGGCTGGGGCTGGGCGGTGCTGGCCGGCTGCTTCGTCATCACCGGCTTCTCCTACGCCTTCCCGAAAGCCATCAGCGTCTTCTTCAAGGACCTGATCAGGGAGTTCGGCGTGGGCTACAGCGACACGGCCTGGATCTCCTCCATCCTCCTGGCCATGCTCTACGGCACAGGTGGGTTCCTGCTGGCGGAGCAGGATGCGCCGCAGACACACGGCTGACGGAGGTCCTCCCTCCTCCAGGTCCCCTGTGCAGCGCGCTGGTGAACCGCTTCGGCTGCCGCCCCGTCATGATGGTGGGCGGCCTCTTTGCGTCCCTGGGGATGATCCTGGCCTCCTTCTCCACCAGCATCGTCCACATCTACCTCTCCACCGGGGTAGTGACAGGTCAGACTGATACCTGAACCCCAACCCTCAGTTTCTCAGACCTCAAACATAGAACAGAATATCATCTGCAAAAAACTGCATTCATCATTTCCTGTCCCTTTCCCAACAATATCTTTTTCAACATATCTGCCCATATGTGTCATGCATTGGGTGTAATAGGATGCTTTCTACCTGTCTTCTCCCTGTGGGCCTCCTGCAGGTCTGGGCTTGGCCCTGAACTTCCAGCCGTCTCTGATCATGCTCAACCGCTACTTCAGCGAAAAGCGTCCTCTGGCCAACGGGCTGGCGGCTGCAGGGAGTCCGGTGGCTCTGAGCGTCCTCTCACCGCTGGGCCCGATTCTCCAGTACCAGTACGGGTGGAGGGGCGGCTTCCTCATCCTGGGGGGGATTCTGCTCAACTGCTGTGTGTGCGGGGCCTTGATGAAGCCCCTGGTTGCCCCCAAGGCTGTGAAGTGCGAGGACGAGGGCGACAAGGTGAACGGAACAGAGAAGAAGGCCAAGAGCAAACTCCTGGACTTCTCTGTGCTGAAGGACCGGGGCTTCGTGATCTACACCGTGGCGGCGTCCATCATGGTGCTGGGGCTGTTCGTCCCTCCACTCTTTGTCGTGAGTTACGCCAAGGAGCTGGGGAACGAGGACACCAAGTCCGCGCTGCTGCTCACCATCCTGGGTTTCATAGACATATTCGCGCGGCCCGTGTGTGGGATTGTTGCGGGGCTGAAACGGGTGCGGCCTCATTGCGTCTACCTCTTCAGCTTCGCTATGATCTTTAATGGAGTCACGGACCTGGTCGGGTCACAGGTACGTAAGTGGAGCCTGTAAAGAGGGCAAGCCTTCTTTAACGCTGCTTCATTCCTTCGTATCTGCTCTCAGGCCAAGGACTATACCTCGCTGGTGGTGTTCTGCATCTTCTTTGGCGTCTCCTACGGCATGGTGGGAGCGCTGCAGTTTGAGGTGCTCATGGCAATAGTTGGAACGGCTAGGTTCTCCAGTGCCATCGGCCTGGTCCTGCTCATGGAGGCCATTGCGGTGCTTGTGGGTCCACCTGGTGCAGGTCAGTGAAACATCTGGACCTTAGGCCGGATCTTGTTGTGGGTTAATATTGAGTATCGTTGCGTCTCGTCTCCTCAGGTCGGCTCCTCGACGCCACCAAGAACTACATGTACGTCTTCCTGCTGGCGGGAAGCGAGGTGGTCCTGTCCGCTGTGGTCCTGGCTACCTGTAACTTCATATTCATCAGAAAGCGGCCGTCGGCTACGGCAGACCAGCTCCACGACATCACGGTGACATTCAGCTCGGACGCGGAGGCCGGCGGCAGGCGCGCCGAGAGTAATGGCGAAGAAGAGAAAGGAGAGAGAGAGGAGCAGGAGAAGGAGACAAATAAGAACACGGCCAAGGAGGAGGAGCAGAGAAATGAGTGTGAGGCGGAGGAGGGAAGGCCGCAGCGTTCAACAGTGGACTCACAGGAAGTAGAGCAGTTTTTGAAAGAGCCACAAGTGAATGGGGACGTGTCCATAAGCCCTGAAACGTGTCTGTGAGCACCGACCAAAGATGATTCAGGACTCAACGTGCTGATAAAGTGTTCACTGCCATAGGAACTAGAATTATTACATGTACTATATGTCAGCAATATATTCCCCTTTCTACTGTAAGTGTCAGTTAATTGTGAGGGCAGTGCTGCCTTCATACATGCTGTGATTGTCAACAAGTCCTGTAAATGAATGTCACTATAGGCTGAATGTCTGGTCCAGTGTCCCTGTTCATGTAACACAGGCTTTGTGCTGCCGGGGGCAGAAACGAGCAATCTAAGACGTTTACAACAACATCATGACCTGTCCCTGACTTTGGTCCTTTCTCAGATCTGTTGACAATAAAAACAGTGGTGTCAAACGAATCCTGACAAAAGAAAGGGAAGTTTCAGTTCAACTACAGTATGAAGAGCTATGTTTAAGCACATGCTTCAAATGTCCAGTGTTAGACGTGTAATCCCTTTACTACCTGCTGTAATCAGAACAACGGTCTGTGCTCTGGCAGTGAGAGATGGAATCTGTCCAGTCAATATTAAAGCTCTATTATTATAACCCTTTGTTCTCCATCCATCATCTGAGCTGAGGTGTCGAGGAGCTGGAGAGGACGTGAGGAACATATTATTGAGCTGCTGTCATCAGGCCACACACTCAGACAGACAACAACTGACACTCGCCAATGAACATGTCCATCATAACCTGCACGTCTGTGGGAAGAAGCTGGAGAACATGTGAATTACGTGTAGAAAGGTACCTGGTTAGTGCAGAACTTGAACCCATGCGCTTCTTGCTGTAAGGTGACTCTAACAAGTACAGCAAATTATAATTATAAATATATACTATCGGTGACATTCTATTCACCAAATTTTGTGTTGATGTTTTTAATTAATTTATTTAATTTTGCACATCTTATCAGAGAATCTCCAGTTATTATGAATAACATGCTCATTCTGCATTACATGACCAACATATGCTCAGGAAGCTGTTTACTGTTAATGATGGTACAAACACATGATATGTCCTAAATGCATCCAAAATCAAAGCCACTTCATTTGTTGTTTTAATTGGAATCAGTACCAGCAGAATATTAGCATGTGTAGGCGCCTGAATTTGATGTGTGAAAGCCAAGTCTTCATCATGAACAGAAAACATTCAGATTTATTACAGTAGGATAATTACCTCACGGAAATGCCTAAAATATTTGTATTTTGAATTTTGGATTAGTTCTCATAATAAATTAAAAAGATATTAAATAAAGACCAGTTGTGATTTTAATTCACATGCTGTTTTTTCTCTTTCATGAATTAAAAATAACAGCTTTAGAAGTGATCATATTTTTGTATGATTATATACTATGAACATGTAGATATTATCTTAAACTGTGATACTATTTTTGGTGGTGCATTTGCACGAAATGACCCATAATAAAACACAACAGCTGTGCAAGTAACTGTCGGTAACTATGGCGATGGATGAGTGTGTTGGACTTCATGCAAAGTGTCACTCAGCTTGGGGAAGATCCATGCTGTTCGTTTATTTAAGTAAATGAAATCATCGCTACAAACCATTTTATGATGCAGCTTCAATAATGTGTAACACAGGGTAAGGGTTTGGGTTGGGGGTGGGGGGGATCAGCTTAGTCACAAAGGTCAAAAAGAAAAACTCTCATCAATAAGGTTAATTAAAACACAATATTGAATATGACCGATATTGAGAGTTAAAAAAGTAGAAAATGTCAGACTACGTACCAGGACTGCTGTCAATTTTGTTGTATATAAAGGAACGGAGCCCATAATTACCAAATTGTTATAAGGGAAAATGATTAAGAAGATCAGAAAAGAAAAGAGTCGTTGTTTACAACCGGAGCGTATTCGCCGTCGCACCCCCTCGGCAAGTCGTTCGCAAGGATTAGTCCTCAAACCTCACAGTTTTACAGTGAAACAAAAACTTTTGAGGTATGTGTTTGTAAGAATGCGTGTCATATTAGCAGAGCGGTGCATGACGCCGCTAGATAAACACAAATATTACGAGCTTCCTCCTAACTCAGAGTAGTTGTGGGTAAGACATGTGCTAGCTGCTCGTCCGGTAGCTAGCTGACAGCGCAGCCAAGCAGCCACGTAAATTTAACATGCGGAGTATTTGAGTTGTCAGGCTTCAAGTTTGGAAGAGCGACACTTTTAACGAGTGTCCTTTACGTTTTTGGCAGCATTGACGTTTATTGTGGTCGTTAATGCCTGTTAACATCGGTTGGTAACACGAAGCTAAAGTTAGCATTTGACTCCTACTCGTGAGGGAAAACATCCTTTTGGTCGCAAAACGGTGTTCACTTACTATTAGACCAATTCAAAGCAGGACTAGTTCATTTAGATGGATTATATGATTACCAAAAGAAGTGTGATCTGTTGAAAAAAAAGTTTTGAATGGCTGCTCATTTATCGAGTTCTCACAAATCCGTCCTGAGAGCATATTAAGTATGTGTCACTGCTTCGAGTTGGTCCTTCCTTACAAATACAGGGAGTGCATCTGGATGTCAAACGGGACTGTTCTGCTAACTCAGACGCAGCTCCACTTGGTCAGAAGGCTGCCCTCCTTCAGTATCTGTAAAAAGATGCTGGACATGTTCTAAGGCAGGCGTGTGCAACTCAAACCCACTGCTGCTGATTTTCCAGCTCTCCCTGCTCAGGTTCGTCAACAGCTGGATGAGCCAATTGACACACCTATTCAAGAGAGTTGGAGAACCAGCAGGAACACTAGCCCTTGAGAACCAGAGTTTGACACTCCTGTCCTAAGGGGTTCCCTGGGAGCACAGCGGTGGGCAGCCTGTCATCCATTGCACCGCAGCTTCTCCTGGCAGAAGAGCGGCTTTAGGGTGCTGTCACTGCTCTGCTCCACTGGTTGTTTGACCCCCATGCACTGAGCCTCCTCTTTAACACATTTTTTGTACAGGACGCTTTACTTTTGTTTGAATAAGGGTCCATACTTAGGTAATCTGGTTTCTTCAGGTGAAGTCAGAGCTTATGGCCAAACTCCAGGGCTTTGAGTTCTGGAGGAGGACCCTGAAGGGGGCGCGCTTTGTGGTGGCACCCATGGTAGACCAGAGTGAGCTCGCCTGGCGCCTGCTGAGTCGTCGACATGGTGCCCAGCTCTGCTATACCCCTATGCTCCATGCTCAGGTGTTTGTCCGCGACGCCAACTACCGCAAAGAAAATCTGTACAATGAGGTCTGTGAGGAGGACAGACCACTGATCACACAGGTCAGGACCTACACACAGTCATTGTCATCATTATTGGTAGGCAGTAAACACATCTGTGTTAACCTCGCTCCTTTCTTCTGTCAGTTCTGTGCCAATGATCCAGAGGTGTTCCTTCAAGCGGCACTGCTGGCCCAAGACCACTGTGATGCCATTGACCTCAATCTCGGCTGTCCACAGATGATAGCTAAGAGAGGTCTACACAACTTCTACAGTGACTGAGTCCTTCGTTATTATCACAAATCAAAATTTTGCAGATTACACTACAACAAAATTACTTGTTATGGTTCTTAGGGCACTACGGAGTTTTCCTGCAAGATGAATGGGAACTGTTAGAGAAAATGGGTAAGTGGTGTCACAAAGTCATGTCGCTTTTCATTTTCAAATTCTGAAATTGTTTTCTTTACTCTCTTGTTCCAGTCAAATTGGCCAATGAAAAGCTGTCAGTGCCCATCACGTGTAAGATCCGTGTCTTCAAGGAAATTGAAAAGACAGTCCGCTATGCCCAGATGCTGGAGACAGCTGGATGTCAGGTAGGATCTTTAGACATGTCAGAAGGTGACAATTGTTGTTTTAAAAAGCTGAGAGGCACGTGACAGGCTTTGTTTATTTGACAGGACTAATGTGAATCTGAGGCTTTTCGTGTTAGGTTTAGATCAGGGGTGTCAAACTCATGCCGACGAGGGCCGCTGCCCTGCTGGTTTTCCACCTCTCCCTGTCCCAGCTTCTACTGATTACCATGACCAGGTGTGTTAAGTAAATGACAAGCTGGAAAAACCAACTGACACACGTGATCAAGGGAATCAGCAGAGAGAGCTGGAAAACCAGCAGGGACACCGGCCCTCAAGCACACATGTGATTTTTGCCTCAGGTCGAGTTTTAGGAACAATTAATAATTTTAGTACTATTTTAACTTAGCTACTGACAGTACATGGACGAACCAAAGACCAGAAAGGAGCCATGACTGGCGTCGCTAGCTGGGAGCACATCAAGGCAGTCCGGTGAGCAGTCTCTCTCATGTTTTCAGCCAGCCTAACAATTGCTACATGTCAGTATATGTAATGTCAAATTAAATTTAACATTTATATGTTAATACAGTAAAATGGGTTTTAATTCAATTCCTTTGCTGCAGGAAGGCTGTCAATATCCCAGTGTTTGCTAATGGCAACATTCACCACCTGAGTGATGTGGAGCGCTGCATTCAGGAGACGGGGGTGCAGGGAGTCATGAGTGCCGGTGAGCATTTCATGTCCGGCGTCTGAATCACACACAGGCACATTTTCCAAATGGACCAGTATTTATAGGTGATGTGTGGATTCCTTGATGTTTTTAGAGGGGAACCTCCATAACCCAGCTGTGTTTGAAGGCCACAGCCCCCCTGTGTGGGAGATGGCTGAGGAGTATCTGGAGCTGGTGAAGCTGCACCCTCCCTGCAGCCTGTCATACGTGCGAGCCCACCTCTTCAAACTCTGGCACCACACGTACGTCTGCCTGTGTACATGCACACATGGTCTGGGCCACTGAAGGAGCCTGGTGGCCTCCATGAAAGAGTCCTACTCCATATTTGATAGCTAGATATTTGGAATCACACCAGGAAATAAACCTTTGCCATAAACCTCCCTTTTAGATGAACTGCAGCTTTATCTGGTGTCTTAGTTGACCAAGCTGACACTGACCATTTCCTTTATCCCAATCCAAACAAACAGTTTTAAATAAACTTGTTAATCTGCAAATGTGCAATCTTCAGATAATGTATACCGCTAATTAGTTCAAATTAATATTCACTTTCCATATGTAAAAGTATTAAGGCCTCTCTGCTTGTATGTTTGTGTGTGTAGGCTGCAGATACACAAGGATCTGAGGGAGGACTTGGCCAAGGTGAAAAACCTTGAGGGTTTGGCTGATGTCAGCAAACAGCTGAGGCTGCGCTGCCAGGTAGGATCCAGGTTTTATGAACTTTCAGTACTTAATAGGTTCTTGTGTTTTCTTGCCACTTGGTCTTATGGATAGACCTGCACAGTACTCTTATAGCCCTTGCTAACTGAGGTCTGTACAGGAGCATATCGCCAACAGGAAGGATGTGGACGATCAGGATGGCAGCCTGCCCTTCCCCCACTGGATCTGCCAGCCATACGTCAGACCAGTGTGAGCTACCACTTCTTAGTTTTGACATGTTCAGCGAAGCATCGTACAGCAGCTCCATTCTCATGTTTAAACAAACTGTAAAGGTCATTATGAATACACCTTACAGGCCCAAGGAACCAGTTGCCAATGGCAACAGCCAGAGTTCAGAGGTAAAGAAGACGGTGTGTCAGAAGCGAGCGCTGGAAGACTCTGATGGTTCTACTGAGAATCTGTCCAAGAACAAGCTGAAGAAAAGGTCCCGCAACCCCAACAAGAACTTCTGTCCACAGCACAAATGTGAGTCCAACCTGAACACCGCCTCTTCAAACAGCCGAATGTGAAAAAGTGACCGTGCTTTTTTTTTTTTTTTCCTTCTCACAGCCAAGTACATCAAATGTGACCAGTGTGGGAACCCGAAGGTACGCAGACAGGGCTGTAGACTGAAGAGCTCAGAGTTTAGCTTGGTTCAGCTTTTAATTTCTTCTGCATTTGTTTCACCACTAGTTTTTTGCTTTGCAGGGAAATAAATGTGTTTTTAATCTGTGTCGGGGCTGCTGCAAGAAGAAGGCCTTCAAAGAGGTGGCAGACTGTCCAAGTTAGTACTGAGTATTTTATTTAACACCTTTTGTAACTGTCCTCCAGCAACTAATGGTGTGACCTGTTGACAGGTCATGGGCTCAGGTTTAAGACAAAGGCAGAGAGATTTCAAGCAGAGGAGAACGAGAAAAAAGAGACCAGCACCAGTTCTGCTCAGCTGACTCCAGATCAGACGGACCTGCAGGGTCAGTCACAGGCTCAGCCGCTGCTATGAGCAAAGCCACAAACTAAGCTGCTCTTATGAGCCGTCACATGTCGGACTCTGAGCCACGTTCGCTTGGCTGACGGCAGGAGTTCAAACAGGACAACGTACTGTGTCTCTGGAAGACGTCTGCACTGGACCCAAGCTTCTCATGAAACCGGACCTGGGAGCTGCCTGATATTTTTATAATGTAAAGATCTAAGACAGTGATTAGCTTGTGAAATAGGAAAGAATAAGTTTCAAACATTATTTTGTTGAAGCTGCAGAGCTGTCCCAGTTCAAAAGAATGAGGTTTTATTAAGTTTGGTTGCTCTTTAGTTAAACCTTTTATTTTGACCTGCAGTGCACTGAAACATGTTTGTGCCTTTTAATGGGCAGTAACAGGAACAGATCATCGCGTGGCGATCATTGGAAACATCCACTGATGTTGGGTTATTACTCCGCCTACCTTCACCTGGTCAGGGTCTAATCAGTTCATACACTACACAGACAAATGTTGGGTCGCTTCATTTTCTGTTGTCAATAAATGTAAACATGAAATGAGTTTTAATGAGAGACGCTGCTGTGCACAAAGGGAACAGTTATATTAACACATCCACATGAAGTGATTATGAAACTTTATCCAGCTGCTTCTATCTGATGGTTGTGACCGGTCAGTCATCAGAGATACGCTTTTTAAAATCAGACAAACTCAAACATGCTGTCGTTGCTCATTTTTAATCTGGGTTGTATCGGTATCAGCGGCTCTGCAGCAAGTATTGAGCTTGATTATCATCAGGCTGCTAATCTCTGAATCCACCACGTGCCTCATCCAACGATGAACGCCTTCAACTGTTCAACTCCTAAATGATGTTTTTTGAGGTTTTGAATGACTCTTCAGTTTGCAGTTCTGTGAAAATGTTCATAGTTAATGTTTTATGTGTTGCTGTTTCATTAATTAGAACAAAAACACGACAGCAGACTATATTAAATGGTTAATACACCAGCATTAGGGTCACTAATGCTGGTTATTTTTTATCAGTGATTCACAGAATCAGTGATTCACAGAATCACTGATGAAATATAGATAAGACTTGTGCATCGCGGCCCAAAGAGCAGCAGCTTATGGAGACATATGTAGAAACATAATCTGTATGATGGGAAAGATAAAAAAGGCTGCTTAGAAAATAAAAGCTAAAAGATGTCTTAGACACGTTTAAACCGTTAAATTACTTTGACGTCGTCCATTAGTTTAACAAGTACAAGTATTAATTCAACCAAACACATGATTCCACCAGTTCCTAAAGGGTTCCTGAATTGAGAAAGGCCAGCACACGGACCTAAAGTATAGGGAAGTCTTAACGTTTATTACATTGGACTATTGGACTGTAGAGAGAGGGTGAACAGCTGAAGAACTGAGGGCACAAGACACAGAAGGAGGAAAAGTGGGAGCGATAATGACGAGCATGTTTCCCAGGACGAACAAATTTGAATGCACCCACTGATAAAGCAGCACAGGGTTATATATAGTTATGTACTAAACACTAAACATGAGCGTCTGTTTGTCATCAGTCCGTGAGCGAACAGACTGACAGTTCAAACGGTGGAGGAAACCAAACGAGCCAGAGTCATGAACCTGGGATGCATCAGGACGAACCGCTGACAGGAAGGATGTCCGGCTCATGCACTGATTGGTTGAAATGAACTTATTCCTTATTATAAGTTAATTACCAAAATAATAACCATGTTTATATGTGTAATTACTGTAATTATTGTAGGTGAGGATAATACTGGGACTGGGTGTATTTTGTGCAATTTGTCAACATGAACACAAACAGGCAATGAATGAATGAATGAATGCTTCAAAGCTTTAATAGCAAATAATCAAATTGAACAATGCGATTTCATGCGAAGCAGATTTCCCTGTTCTAAAGCTCAGCAGGAGGAACGCCGTCTCCACCGCGTTCAGGCCTCGTCGGGGGCTTCGCCGTGGTGGATGTAGTCGATGAAGCTCAGGTACTTGGACACCTGCGTGTAGACGCCGGCGCGGCCGCGGACGCCGCAGCCCTGCGGGCTTCCGTAGCTCGCGATGCCCACCTGCACGAGGCCGCGGGCGGAGCGGCACACCAGGGGGCCGCCGTAGTCTCCCTGTGCGGGAGGACGGGAGGGACAGCACGTTTACACCCGCAGCACACGGACCGTGGTGGTCTTTTAAGGAGGGGAACTCACTTCGCAGGCGCCCTTGCCGTCGTCGCCGCCTGCGCACAGCATGTCGGCGGTCACCTCAGGATGCTGCCGCTTACACGCGGCCTGAGGCACCACGCTGATCTTCAGCTGCTGCAGGGTTTCTGGGTCCTGCAGTTTAACTAGACACACGCATGGCACGTTCGCACCCATAACGCCCGTATTTATTCGCGAGTAGGACCCGCGGTCCACTCACCGTTGGTACCGACGTTTCCCCAGCCGGCGATCCAGCAGTCGGACGAGGGGCTGAACGCGTCGTCGGCCGCGGGCAGACTCACCGGCTTCACGTTGTCGGAGAACGTCAGCGGCTTCTTCAGCTTGATCAGGGCGATGTCATTAAGATACCTGTTGCCCAGGTTTCGGTACTGAGGGTGGCTGATGAAATACAGGATGCCCATGTAGCGGGCGGACGCTTCCTGCAGGGCATGAGAGCCGACCCAAACCATGGATCGAGTCTCTTTGGGCTTTGGATGCCTGGTAATAGACACGCGCACACACACACACACACACACACACACACACACACTGGCCTTAATGGCTTCTGGGCTCTGAGGAGCTGTGAGGCTGCAGACGCTCGTACCTGTCCCAGCAGCTGGCCGCAGTGAGCACCCACTGACGGCCGAGGATGGTTCCCCCGCAGCGCCACCTGGTCCTGCCATCAGCGGTGATGTTGAGGTGGGCCATCCACGGCCAGTGGCCCCTCTTCGCGTCCTGTCCCCCGACGATGCCGCTCCTCACCTCGGCTCCGAGCAGATCTGATAAGCAGTGATGGTGGATTGTCAGTGTAAGAAGCAGAGTGTGTTACAGACACGCGCACATGGGCCATGATGCTGCTGCTTGTCCCTCTCACCTCCAGTGTTGTGGATCAGAACCAGCAGAGGCAGGAGTCTGCAGAACGCCATGGTTTTGACCCAGTGAAGTAGTGGACCTGCAGCGGGAGCAGCTTTATACATGAAGAGATCAGAGATCAAATCTTATCAGACTTCCTGTTCCTCCCACACACCATTCCCTGTTAATACTACAATTCTGCATATTTAGATGTATATTTTCCACAAAGATCAAAGCACAGACCTCAGCCAATTATTTGCTGTTATTCACTCAGGCATCATTAAAGCTCATTTCTTGGCTTGGCTTGGAAGAAATAATACAAAAATAATAAGACTTCAACAAAATAAGCTTAAACACAACAACAAACATGATACAAGCGGAGCTGTCAGGTGTCAGGGAGAAGATGGGGACAGATGGTGATCTGAAACAACAAACTCAGCAAGATTAACAAATGACTCCCTCATTATCTTGGCTGCTTATTCCTGGTCAGGGAGGCAGGTTGGAGCCTGTCCCAGCGCTAACCCTGGTAAGGTCATCGCTCCATCACAGGCTCACATGTGAACACACACAACCACTGACTCTCATTTGCATCTATAGACAACGTAGTCTCTGGGGAGTCTACCATGGAGACCTGGAGGGAACATGCAGACACCACCGCTCCTGCAGGAGAAGCCTGATGACAAGGTGGAAAACTAGATTACAAAAAATCTACACCTTGGTATAATCTAAAATCCGGGTCACTGCAAAAACAAGAACTAATAATCAATAAATCCAAATGAATATGAACATGAGGTTAAGGGATGACACTAGTGAAGACTAGTTGATGAGTGGATTGATTATTGATAAATGTAATCTCCTCTGTAAATTCACTGATGGATGGTGATCAGCTCTTGGCTTTTCTGTCCCACTTTTCCATTAGCTTCTTTTGGGCTCTTATGTTACATGTCAAAAACAGGTTTTGACAGGAAGGAGCTGCACTTGGAGCTTTCCCAATAAAGGGATTAGATACATTCTAAAAGTCTGTACAGACTGCAGCTGAGCCGTCATCTGTCACAGATGTCCATATTTGGCTGGCGTGGAAAACTAGAACGCACTGAGAAGCTGGAAACCCAGTTCCTGAGATGAAGGACACTGAGGTCAACCAAAAGGAACTGTTTTATTGTCAACCACAAACGGTACAAACTTAACATGTATGATAAAATAACGTGAGTGAGTGAGTGAGTGAGTGAGTGAGTGAGTGAGTGAGTGAGTGAGTGAGTGAGTGAGTGAGTGAGTGAGCGAGAGCAGTCAACAGAAACTACTGAGAGAAGGTGAAATGCTTGATAGAATAAAAAATATATAGGATCTATTAATAGAATAAGAAATTATTTCTACATTTCTACAAATGATGCCTACACTCCAGCAGGTGGCGGTAATGCAAAAACCTCTTGTGAAACCACCTGCCAACTTTACGCGGAGAAGAAGAAGAACAAGCGCCACCGCCGCCACTAGTTGTGACTAGTTCACTACAGCAGAGTGGAAGAGGAAGAAGTAGAAGTGTTTAAATTTATAATGTTGCTGAACACAAGCTCCGAATGGTAAATGTGTGTGTTCGTGAAAGTACAGTTCAGACTTGTTTTAAGTTAATGAACTAGTTGAAGGTTAAACATGGAGCAGACGACTAGCATCAGCGCAGACCGCGGTCAACAATCTCACGGTGGGTCTGATTGCTCTAATAAAACAAATCACACACGAATATTGTATGAATCGCTGAATGTTTTGCTTTGCGTCATTTACAGGTCGGTTGACATATTGGCGCAGCTGGAGCGGATTTTGGTGAGTGTCTGTGAATAATTCGCTGCTACTTACTTAGACTCCACTAACGCTGCAAACACAAAAACACAAGCTGTCAAACCACTTCCCTGTTGTTTAACGTGTCCTTACGGCTCCGCGTTGTTAGTGTTATAATATTTAGGAAATGAAAGCATTTGCCAGAGGTTATGTAGTTATTAGGCGGAGGAAGCGTCTTGTCTTATGTTCTTGATGATTTATGTGATTACATTTTTCCCAGCTACTATATTTGATTTGTTGTATGAAATGTTGAAACTTATTTTTACATTAAAAATAAGTGTAGAACTAAAGAAAGTCGTGTGTTTATTTGTAAAAGGATAAAAGATGAAGGCTGATGTAGTAGCAGTGTAATATGACTTAATTAGTGTCACATGCAAGAAAAGACAATAGTAGTCTTTGAAAGTGGGTTATTGGTTCCAAAGAACAGACCTTCTGAATATAAGTCAACTAGTTCAGTAGAATCTACATCATAACCATTAGTTAACAGTAGTTTGATTTCTTATCCATTGTGTTATCTGTTGTGTATATCCAGGGTACTTAATATTGTGTTAGTGATAAAATACTTAATAACTTCTTTTAAAGAATTTAAAAGGTTTGGTAAAAGGGTCCATTAAAACAGGGATTACATTGGAAAGAAGAAAGCGAAAACACAGATATGTTATTATTGTTTTTGTATTTTATTTTCTTTGCCTTCTTACTCTGTATTATCTATTGCCTCGTCTTATCACTTTAGGTTCCTTGGCCTGTGCAACAACTTTGCCTATGTAGTAATGCTGAGTGCTGCACATGACATCCTCAAAAAACAAGAGTCAAAGAATGCTACATCATCTGTAAGAAACTAATTACAGCATTTCAATATTTATTAAATATGTATTGAACTTTATTATTGCTGGAGGTTTAAAGCTATAAAACATGTTTAAAAATAGAGAAAACACTAATTACAGACTGATGATTTCACCCATGTTCTCTTAACTCTAGATACAAACTACACTTACTATGGATTTCCAAGGTGGGAACAGTAGCAACAGCAGCCGCTATGACTGCAATCCTGTCTCTACTGCGGTAAATGGAAATTCTTAAATAAAGATGAATAACCTAAATCAGTGTTTACATTTCAGACAGCTGCCATTATCCCTGTGGTAAAGTCCTGAAATAACAGAAAAAAACTCATAACCCTCAGTCTGGTTAGCATAAAATCTGGACATGGTGAATTGAGTTTCAGTATCACTCAGGTTTTAGGTTCATCTCAACCTGTTTAGAGTTCAGATTTATTTTGATTCTCTCAGGTTATGAGTCAGAGTTCTGATCTTTTTCTTCTCAGGCTGTACTGTTAGCTGACATTCTTCCAACACTGGCCATCAAGCTCTCTGCTCCTTTCGTGATTCATAAACTACCTTATGGGTAAGCTTGGTATATTATTACTCTATACTATCTGTGTAGTTTAAAGATTTCATTTGTAAACTAGTTTGTAGTAGTTGTGTTTGCCAGTTAATTGATTACTTCAAGTCTTGTATTTTACAAATTCATGCCTAACCTTTTTGTTTATTTTAAGTTTCCGAGTGTTGTTCTGCATCATTATGGCAGCAATAAGTTTTCTACTCGTGTCCTTCTCGTCAGCTGTGTGGATGAGTATTCTAGGTAAGACCACGAGTCGTTATAGAGATGGTTTTCATTTTAGTTTAGTTGACTTATTGTGCAGTCATTTAATGAATAAATCCTGGTGTCATATCTTTGGCCTTAGTGTCAGTTAATTTATTATTTACCAAAGTTGTTTTACATGATAATGGAACATCTGCGCTGGTGATTGTTCCTTAAATTTCTGAGTTGTACAACAGGTTTTTTAATAACAAAGCAGTTTATTTGGGACTAAACCCATCCATTGACTTCAAACTGACTGGGGTGCAGTGCAGGGGGGGAAGAGTTCAAATTCACTGCTTGATATGATTGATAGGAAAATGATTTTCATCATTATTGCTGCTTGTTGAAAATGTAAATGATTAGATAAATAGTGTGTTATTTCCTGTCTTTTCTTTATCTCATTAACAGCTGCTGCACTTTCACACGAATGTTGCTATAAATATTTATCAGCCATTTAAGGATCTATGGTTGCGTTTGGTCTGTAATTAAAGTTAACTACTCCTATAATTATTGATTTTAACTGTTTAATACTTCTCTGTTTGTAGGAGTGGTGTTTGCAAGCATCAGCTCAGGACTGGGAGAACTGTCTTTCCTCGCTCTCACTGTCTTTTTCACCAGGTAACAACTAACTGTGGGTCTGTAAGTGTCAGTATTAGTTTGTGAGTGGGTGGGATGTGATGCAGTATTGTACAGTCACTAGTTCAGAACAGAGAATATAGGTTCTAAGGGCACCTGTTGTGTGTGTGTGCCTTAGAGATGTACTGGGCGGCTGGGGCTCAGGTACTGGTGCTGCTGGTGTTGCTGGGGCCTCACTCTATTCGGGCCTCACTCAGGTTGGACTGTCACCACAAGTCACGCTTCTCATCATGTTGGTCGTCCCGGTTGTTATGTCCATCAGGTAAGAGTGAAAACACAATGAAGAATCAATAAAGGCTTGAAATGAAGAATCAGAGCAAAGACAGTTGGAAAATATTCAACCTGTTTTGAAATCAACCTGAAATCATCCAGGTCAGGTTCTGTGGAACTTGAGTCATGGTCTCTGAACTCTGGTCTTTCACTAGTCATTCATTTTCCAACAAACAGCATAAATTACTGGATGTTTTCACTGGTCATTGCCCTGAGGTTTCAGCTGCAGCTTCTAAGCCAATATGATACAAAACAAGTAAACTGTCTGTAGTGGATCAACTGTGGTTTAACTCCAAACTTAGACCCACGTTTCCTAATTCTCTGCTTTTTCTTGCCAACCACCACCAGCTATTTCGTCCTGCTGAACCACCCTCCATCATTTCCTCAGTGGAGATGCAGGGAGGCTGAGTATAGAGCCGTGGGAACAGACGAAAGGCAACAGCTGATGAATGAATCAGAGGACGAGCAGGAGCCGACTGCAGGTGCACGTCACGCTTCCCAACTGTAGGAGGAAAAAGGATTCATGACTAATCGTTCTTTTGGGGAGTGGGCTTTTCTAACGCCATAGTCATACACAAGCTGCACTTGTACAGTACATGTATACGTATAAATAAATGTCTGACAAATTTGTCACTTTACTAATGAACAATCATTGAGAACAACAGTTAATTGAAACTTAGACAACATCATCTTTATGTTGGTTTGGTTGGAGGATTTTTGCAACATTTAGAGGTTTATAATCAAGAGACATAAACATTGCAACAATAAATACAGTTTAATTGTATTTAACAGAAGTCATCCTAACAGAATACCAGACACAACCACACCAAAGCACTACTCAAATGCTCCATCCTAGAGTATATGCGTGTCCATTCTCTAACTCAGACTAATTGATTCTGTGAACAGTGGTTCATTTGAAGTATTGTTGTCTGGTATTGAATTACTACTCAGGGCTCATTCTCTCTATTTCCTCCTTTAACAGTGAATAAAAACAGCGGACCTCTTACTATTGCAGAGAAATTACATGTAGTCAAAGTGAGTTTCCCTCTACTGTCTCCTCGCTAGATTTTAACGTGTGTGTCTGTCTGTGTGACTTATTCTCTGGATTCCTGTGAGCAGGGCTTGCTGAAGTTCGTGGTTCCACTGGGGCTGGTCTACTTTGCTGAGTACTTTATCAACCAAGGTTTGGTGAGTTTTCTGTTGTCAATTAGCATCAAATCTCTCTTTTCAATAAACAAGACTTAGTTCATTCCATTTCAGGCTGAAAAGGATGAGACATGGCAGTATATCTGTATATTGAACCTTTTGTAACCCAGATGTTTTCTTTTCAGATGGAACTCCTGTATTTTCCACACTTTTTCCTGTCCCATGCGGAGCAGTATCGCTGGTCAGTTAATCTCACTATTATTTTGAAAGAATTGGTTTATTCAAAAAGCTTTAATTTGCTCCTGTTTGTGTGTCAGGTACCAGACGCTGTACCAGATCGGCGTGTTAGTGTCTCGATCCTCACTGTGCTGTGTAAAGATCAGAAAACTGTGGCTGCTGTGTGTGCTACAGGTGAGCACAATCTCATATATATGTTGAACAGCGCTACTATTGAAAATGTCCTCTTTGTAATGCAGGGATGGTTAAAAATCATTGATGCAACGTTTGTCAAAAACAAAGATTTGCTCTGGTTCTTCTTTTTGATGTCACAAACCTGTAAACCGGACTCTCTGTCCGTCCTTAGTCGTCATTTGTTTCATGCCACTTCCTCTACAGATGGTGAATGCAGTGCTGCTCTTGTTTGCGGTACGCTACCAGTTTCTGCCCAGTGCCTGGCTGGTGTTTGTCATTATCCTCTATGAGGGTCTGCTGGGAGGAGCTGCATATGTCAACACCTTCTACTTCATCAGCAAAGAGGTAAGAGCAAAGTTCACTCTGGTGTTAGCAGGTTTGGAGTTAGTGCCCTCCTTATAAAGCACCTGTACAATATAATGACATTCAATAGAGAAGCTCTGTCATGGATTGTGTTATTATACAGTAGTTATGTGTCCATCATCTGTTTACCCTGACTCCTCTGTTTCCTCCCACAGATGGACGACAGACACAGAGAGTTTGCCATGGCTGCTGCCAGTGTAGGAGACAGTTTCGGCATCGCTCTGGCTGGAGGCGTTGCCTTCCCCGTCCACAAATACTTTTGTGGACTGTGACCCAGCCCACACACCTCCAGAATATCTGAGCAAGGACATTTGTGTTCTGAAATGGAAACGCAAACCTTAATCCTGCATAAAAATACTGACTGTGTTCTCTACTAAAGACTGAGCCGACCAGTGACACAAAGTCTCATCTCAAATAATCACATAGCATCACAAGCTATCGGAGCCCTCGAAATGGTTGTCTGTTCAATGGAAGACAATGTAGGCTTAATCAGTGATGAGCATTTCAGTGAAAATGCCTGTGCTGCAGGAAACACCCAAAATTTGTTTACTCAACTAACCAGATTTTATTTTAATATTGTATATTTCATATTCCATCTCATTCATATCATTCACTTGGGCCCAAAACTGACCATACTTTATGAACCTCTGTTTAAACCAAACCAACTATTATCAGATGTCATTGGGTTTAAATCTCCATCCTGCCAGATAATATAACATGACTGAGTCCTATAATTTTCAGCTGTACTGAAAGGCATCACTGCTAGAAACCAAAATGATTCAACTAATATGTGCAATATGAGTGAAATGTAAATTACAGCCAGTTATCCTGTGTCCCCACAGTGTCTAGGCCGGCTGCTGATGACCTGCCAAACCTAGATCAGGGCATTATTAAGCTAGCAGACATAGTAGCTCAATTAGATTTAGAGATCAGGGAAGGTCAGTGGTATTGTGCCCTTTATCATGAACCATTTCATTCTTGACACCTGAGGTCCAACATTGTCCCACTGCACCAGTGTTTGGTTCAGTATTGTTTCACTGGTTCTTATAATGAACAGTCATGTTCATGTAATTTTCTGATATTACAGATTGTGTAGTGTTCACTACAGCATCTCCAGAATCAGAGTTTACATTTGTCAAATGTTTGGTGTGAATTAGCTTTGTTTAATAAGACATGGCAGCAGTGGCAGACCTGCCAACACTGATGTTCATGCATTAAAGTGTCTTAATTCTCTCAGCGGTACTTAAGGAGCGATATGTTACATATAAAAGGGCCAAACCTTTAATTACTTAAATTGATTTATTGCACCACCTGATTTTAGTCTAATTATCGACAACTAGTAGGGGGATCATTGATCATGTCAACTCCAATGTGCACTTTCCTGTTATCATGTTATCTATGATGCTACTGTTTTTATAAACCTGGACTTGTCTGTTTTATTGCAAATTAAACTTTCTCAATGCGGTATTATAAAGCCATGGGTACTTTTACTGCAGTTGTTTTTTCCCATTAATGATAATTACAGTGCATTGTGTGTTTTCCTGATGTTGGTGAGTCAATTTTTGTCTGACGCTTAAGTACCATTTAACATGGACACAATGGACACTGCAGCCTGCTCATGTTTGACCATACATTGTCACATTTCATGATTTGTTTTGATTCAAAACAAATTAGTTAATTGTTAAAGTTTTATGTTTAAATTTGGTATTTTCCCTTATTAATCACAATCTGTGTTTTATTGTGTTTCTTGTTGGATTGTAGTGAATTATATTGTCGTAAATATTGTACTAAAGATAAAAAACAGGCTTTTTTATGTTTAGTTGTGTTGATTTATTAGTAAAATGTTGTACCAGAACTATAAATAGCTGGTCCATCTTTATAGCATTGTATAAACTATAATATATTAAATAAATTTCCGGTGAGTTGATGTCATGGTCTTCTTCTTCGTCGCTACTGACCGCGCCGCGCGTGCCAGGCACCGGAAGTGACAGCGGCGCCTTCATGAGCACAACGACCGGCGAACGCCACAAGGGGGAAGATCGGTGGCCGGGAAAACGGCGATAGAGCACAGACGCGGAATGAAACGCGCTGAAGTTTAATCATTCATTTGCCGGTAATTGTTTTCATATTTGTTCCATCGATTATGCGGCGCCTTCTAAATCATTATGCTGTAGCCTGCTAACATGAACTAGCTAGCTCGGGAAATGCTCGGAGGAGCGATGATGCCGTCTGTGAGTTAGCCTGCCGTCAAGCTACTTCGTCAAGTAACCCACATGTATGTCTTTATTTTTTGGAGACGAATAAATGTACAAGTGTTCGCTCGCAGTTGTCAAACATTATCGCTAACTTCAGGATAAATCGTTAGCAAAATGGTTGGCTAAGATAACTTATCAAAGAATCAGTGGATCGCTGACGTCGTTAGCAGATGTAAGCTAATGTGCTAATGGTTAGCTTACTGTTTAGCTACGCCCATAGGCCTTACATTTTGGACAAATAACGACAGAAAACGCGGATTTGTTTGTTCGATTTGCTGTTGAAATAAAACACATTGACAGTCGTTCTCGGTAAATAATCAGATCCATTTGGACTCTGTTGTAGAAATGTAAAAACCAAGTTGGCAGGTAACGAGCGTTAACTACGCATATTTCCTGATAACATACGTCAGTGTTGTTGCGTTGTTGTGCGTTTCGTCAAATTCGTGGTTCAATTAATCGCTATTTTGTCTTTACAGATCCTAGCTCTGAGCATCCTCCTGCTAACAGCCCATCGTACAAGAGTTGAAAGGTCGTGTACACACGTCTTCCTATATCTTTTGTGTGTTGCGGCTGTTTGCTGATCAGTGGCCGCAAAAGAACCCGTGTGTTTTTAGAAGAGGAGTGCGAAACCGTAGTGTTTAAGCAGCCCTCCCTATGTGTGTGACTATGGGGGACATCAGTGACCTGGACCGACAGATAGAGCAGCTCAGACGCTGTGAGCTCATTAAGGAAAACGAAGTCAAAGCCCTGTGTGCCAAAGCCAGGTAACGCATCAAACACATACTACGTTAATCTGATGTTTGTGGCTCCCGCCTCATTTTAAGTTAATGCTGTTGTCAGATGTTTAGAAACAGCCCACTAAAGCTCTGTAGTCAATTGTGACCTCAGAAACAAACAGTGTTGAAATTGACATAAAGGTGATAAATTCAAAGATGTGATAGAGGGATAGATTGTAGATTTTCTTTTAGATAACATAAAGTTCACATACATGCAGTTAATACACATAACTAAAATGCTTCTGCTGCTGTGTTGCTCCATAGCTTCTTAGGTTGAGTTACAAATGGTTTGAATTTAAGGTTTGCTTTTCAAACTATGCTGTAATTCTATAATATTGCGTTGACACTTTTATGTTTATTCATTATTAGGAAACAGGAAGCATCCTGTATTTCTCAGCTTCTAATATAATCATCCTAAATGATAGAACAACACACAATCATGTTTTAATTGTGTGTTTTCAGAGAGATTCTGGTCGAAGAAAGCAATGTTCAGAGAGTAGACTCTCCTGTCACTGTAAGTAACATGAAGATACAATGTTAATTATAATTCAACAAATGTGTCCTAATGTTTCCTTGTCTTTTCTTTTAGGTGTGTGGTGATATACATGGTCAGTTCTATGACTTGAAGGAGCTGTTTAGAGTAAGTTCTTATTAACTCCTCAAAAGACATCCTTTACAAATTTGCGGTTGGGGAGACAGATGTGTAGATATTCTGAACAAGAGCTCAACTGTAAAATGCAGCACTCACTTCTAGAAACTCTTATTTTTGTTTTCATTTTTCTTGCAATGGGTTTCTCTTCCATTAAAAGTTATTCTCTCACTGTATTAACTGCAGATGATGTCTTTTGAAGCTTTAGCTTTGAGTCTTTACATTACAGTGACATCTGGTGGTTTGCAGTGCTCACAGTTCCAAAGGCCTGTAGACACTGTTTTTTGCATCACATGGTTTCATAATTGTTGTGCCACACGTCTTTGTCACTGCAGTTAATTGTATGAGCCTTTAGATATCTTGTCTTCATTGAAGACCGTCGCATTCCAATCATACTGGACAAAAATACCTTAATCTTTTTTGGTCCTCACAGTGTTGGGAAAAAGAAGTAGTTAGATCTTTGTACCTTCTGGGTTCTTGGATGTCTGTAGCTTCTGATGAGAACAAGATCTCCTGGTAAACAAAGAGCCAACACTTGGAGCGTCTGTTAATCACCTTTCCACCTTACAGGTTGGAGGAGATGTGCCAGAGACAAATTATCTCTTCATGGGGGATTTTGTTGACCGGGGCTTCTACAGTGTTGAGACTTTCCTCCTTCTGCTAGCTCTTAAGGTAAACATGACTTCTGGTATTTGTACTAATCCTCTGTGTGTTGGTATAAGCGAACGAAGAGATTTCTTTCTATATGAGCTATATAATGTGTATCCTTATAATTTATGTTTTCCTGTGTTTCCAAGGTGCGTTATCCAGACAGGATAACCTTGATCCGGGGAAATCACGAGTCTCGGCAAATCACCCAGGTCTACGGCTTTTATGACGAGTGTCTCCGCAAATATGGTTCAGTCACTGTTTGGAGATACTGCACTGAGATCTTTGACTATTTGTCCCTTTCTGCCATTATTGATGGAAAGGTGAGAACTATTGAGTATTCCCCCACAGGTGGAGTAGACCTTCCACACATTCAGCTCATTCTCTGGTTGATGTTGTTGCTCTAATATATTTGAGTAACCTCCTAGTATCTGTCATCCCAATACTGACGCACATTGTCCTCTATGTCCTTTAGATCTTCTGCGTGCATGGTGGCTTGTCTCCTTCTATCCAGACATTGGACCAAATCCGAACCATTGACCGCAAGCAGGAAGTTCCCCACGATGGACCTATGTGTGATCTCCTGTGGTCAGACCCTGAAGGTATACAGGGGTTGTGTTTAAATGCTGGCATTCTGGTGCATGTACTTATTAATATTAATTAATTATTAATTAATATAAGCCATATATATATATATATATATATATATATATATATATATATATCTATCTATCTATCTATCTACTCTCCTCTCTCTCTCTCTCCTCTTTCTCTCTCTCTCTCTCTCTCCTCTCTCTCTCTCCTCTTTCTCTCTCTCTGCGCCCCCCCCCCGCCCCCGGTCCCTTTCCCTGCCCCCTCTTCTTTTTTTCTCCCCTCCTCAGACACCACTGGGTGGGGCGTGAGTCCCAGAGGCGCTGGATATTTGTTTGGCAGCGACGTAGTGGCCCAGTTCAACGCTGCCAATGACATCCACATGATCTGCCGAGCACACCAGCTGGTCATGGAGGGCTACAAGTGGCACTTCAATGAGACGGTGCTCACTGTGTGGTCGGCGCCCAACTACTGCTACAGGTACAGTGCAAATGCGCCTCGATAAATTTCAGGGTTGTTTGTTAATCTCCAGTTGAGCCTCAGAATGGGTAGTGGCAGGGTTTTTGGGTTGTGAACTGCTTTTACAATGATGTAGCTGCCGTTAATATTTATTCTGTTCAGTTACAACTACAACATAACTAAAATGTGGGCCTTAGGTTTCAATAACATTAACTCCCTTTCTGCTCTTATTTAACTGCTTACAACTAAAAACGCCTAACCAGTCGTTGTCTTCCCACATATTCAGGTGCGGCAATGTGGCGGCCATCTTGGAGCTGGATGAACATCTACAGCGGGAATTCATCATATTTGAAGCAGCACCACAAGAGACCAGAGGCATCCCCTCCAAGAAGCCAGTAGCAGACTATTTCCTGTGAAGTCTATGAAGCAAACAGCCACAATGTGTTGAGATCTCGGGTACCAATCGACACCACCTGGCCTCCAACCTGCTGCCGGGCTGTCCTGTCAGTCTGAACTCGCAGCAGTGAGACAGAAAACCTGCTGAACCCTCTGAAGCTCCTTAAAGCTTCACCTCTAAGAGCTGGATTTATGCCGTACTGCCTAAGCCTGACAGAGCAGTTACTGTGATAGGTGTGAGGTGAGGTGGAACCTGGACCCATGACTGTTGTCACTTCTTACTCTGTAGAGGGTCTGCTTCCATTCTCACCTGCTTTCCTCCCCTCCTCTGTGGATATTCCCCCTCCTTTACTTAACCTTAACACCTGTAGTATCTTTTCTCATGAACATTATTTAGTTTTAGAGATATTGAGGTATTTCAGAAGAGTTTGATTTTTTTTTTAATAAAAATACACAGATGCCCAAACACAGTTTTATGATCCATTAATTTGTTCTTTGCTTTTTTGTTGTATAATTGTTGCTGCCAGGAGAAAATGCAAAACCACAGCCATCCTTATTCTGCTCTGATGTTTCTGTTTGTCCTGTGTGTTTCCTATTTAATATTCAGTGCTGCTGCTCAGTCAGCAGGAATGTCATTAGATACCAAGCTAAAATGACCAGCCTGTGGTAATGTTCAGTGTCAGACGTGTTGATTCACGAACCGGACTCTGTAACTGTTAGAGGACGTAGGTTGTGCTGCATTATTTAGAGGTGAATCACACCCTACACCTGGTGGATCAACATGTCTGACACGGGTTACCTTTGGCTAAATGTGTCTAATACGCTGCAGATTGAGTAAATACCACACAGTGTAGTGACTAACGAGTCACAACAAGCCCCAACTTCCTCCTGCTATTCTTTTTAATCTACACGTTTCTGTAGGTCTGTCAATTTTGATATTGCGAGAATAAAGGTTTTGTATGAATGCCAGTTTCCTTCCAGGTGTGATTCAATGGTGCTCGTTAGTAACCACAGCTTCAACACTATGCATTATGTTTGCTGCATTTCTGTTGCCACTTCCTTAACACGTCCCTGTTATTCTACACCTTGAACACTTCAGCCTATGGAGCTAGACTTGTGCTCTTTGCTGTGCACAGATTGACGTGTGGCAGCGTTGGTGCAGAGCTCTGGGTTCGAACGCAGCACCAGCCCTCTGCTTGTCTGGGGGCTCAGCTCCTGGGCTGTTCTCAGTGGAACCGATGGGTGACCTTTATTTGTCCCACAGTGGGTAAATTCGATTACCAGAGCAGCCACAAGGAAACAGCAAAGTGCTGGAACAGTCTGAATGGGAAATATGCAGAATTAACAAGAACATAATATCTGCAACTCACACAGAGATCAGTCTCTTCTGTGAACCTGGAGACAGAATTAAACTGACTTCAAATTGATTTATTGGAGGCGTGACTCCACAGGTCGTTAAAAATCAATTAGAACCAAATAATGAATAAACGAACGAATGAATGAATGAATGAAGGAGAGAGCAGCCAAAAGAATGAATGAACACAACAACTATACTAATTCGTTTTGTCTTTGTTCCTTTTAGTGGTGAATTATTGGGCTCACGGTCCCAGGGTTGATTTGACTTCATGACGTAGAACCTTTCACAGGTGTCTCCAATCACTTCAGTGTCCGTAAAGGTGGACGTCGCTCCGTTGAACTACGGGACGAACCGGACCGTAGCAGTGTGCGGAACCAGGAGTCTGGGTTTGTATAAGGTCCAAGTCTCCTTTAATCCAAGCCCAGGTCCCGCGTGGACCCGATCACACATCTGATAAACCACAGGACACGCGGGAGCGGAGCCTCCGGACTCGTCCGACAAGTTTTATTGCTAGTTTTTCCAGACCGACCAAAACCCGTCCTTCCCAGTTTAAAGGGAACCGGTAGTTCTAAGAAGGAGACACCCGGAAACATAACAGACCTCAGTTCTTCAGCTCGGAGCGCGGAGCGGAGGGAGAATCTCAGACTAACACGTAAGAAACTTTTCACGCCTTCGTGATTTACGTGACGCAGATGAACGTCGGCATCGGGAGCCTTTTCTAGACGAAAGCTGCTTATTGTCACTAATTACAATGTGACTGTTACGTTTAATGACTCTACCAGTGCTAACAGCGGCTGGCTTTGCGCCACACTTTGCGTCGCACCAGCTCTGCGCCGCTAATGGTTTGCGCCGCGGTGCAGTCACGCGTTGGATGCTCGGTGCGACCGTGGGCGCTGCCGCTGCGGCGCCGTTGCGCAACAACAGCCGTTTCGCGTGATAAGCACCACTTTTTTAAAAAACTGCGGCTAATTAACTGTAATTACGCAGACTTGCGCATTCTTTGGATTCTGCTGCGGGGTTTAAGCCCGTACACTGTCTGTTTCTGTAGGTTAACGCTCATCTGCAGCGTCACGCCACTTTACAAGTAGGCGTGTGCTGTTCTACAAGTTACTAATCAATATTCTCTTTTTTTGCTTCTACCACGTTTTCTTTGACGTAAATGCGCCTGTATTTACTTCGGGCTGTGGCGCAGGTTCCACCACTTTTCATCAGCACAATCAGATAAAAAAAGCCTCCAGTTCGCAGCCGTGATGCAAGAACAAGCAATCCCGAAATTGAAAACGGAGCCAGTTCTTCTAATTCCTTATTGACCTGTAACGTTATATTAATGAGTTTCACGGGTTTTGCCACTTTTCAATTAGTCTGGCCTGTTTTGATGCACAGCAGCGCCGCCAGTGGCCGCAGGTGAAGACGGTGAAGTCTTGACCTGGAGTAGATGTGTCTGAGACAGTGTTGTCTTTGCTGTCTGAGTCATTTGAACAGGCCTGTCTGGTCTTTGTCAGCTGCATCCATGTGTTGATGCTGCATTGACCGGTTTATATTTACACGTCTGAACAATGGCTTATTGAGCTACAATGAATGACACCGGTCTCTCCATCTTGTGTAACTCGTTGTAGAAACTAAACACTAGAAATGTTGATTAGGCGACAATAAGCATCAGCCTGTGTGATTTGAAAGCTGACGTTTTCTCTATTTGGCTGCGGGTGGAGGATGGAAACCCAAAGCCAGGCGGTGGTGGACAAGCTGCGCGCTGCGTTTCGCTCCGGCGTCACCCTCCCAGAGCAGTTCAGGCGCTCGCAGCTCACGCAGCTCATGTCCATGATCAAAGACAACGAGGAGCAGATTCTGGAGGCGCTGCACAAAGACCTGGCCAAGGTACCGCACCCGCTCTTAAAGCTGCCGCCGTCCGGCCGCCGGTCACTCAGTCGCTCCCTTCTCTCCCGCCAGCCAAAGTTCGAAGCCGTTCTGTCCGAGGTCGACATCGTGATCAACGACCTGCACTACGCCCTCGCCAACTTGAAAAGCTGGATGCAGCCGGAGTACGTGAGCAAGAATCTGGTAGGTTCACCAGTTCAGTGACCGCGGCTTCATCCGTTCAGTTGTTAATGCTGCTTCTAATGATGGGAATGCAGGAGTTCCATCATCTTGCAGGTAACTCAGCCTAGTGTCTTATTACATTTAATCACTCTGTCGGGTTCATATTTTTAAATGCAGGGTGCAGCTTACAGGGATTTCTATGCATTGAATGTAAAGCTGACTGCAGTGTTCGTCCTTCGGACTGAAGTAACCAGTGGCTGGATGCCGATGGGGTGCCGTGTGTTTTGTGGACTCACTCCTCTCGTGCTCGTGATTTGCTGAGATCCGCTCAGGTCACGTGAAACGACGCGGCCACAGAGCTGCTCTTCCTCTTTATCCGTCCTCCGTTTCGAGTCCTGTTCAGAGTTTGCTGTTCTGCATTTCCAGGCCACAAAGTTCGACGACTGTTTTGTGAGGAGGGAACCTTTAGGGGTGGTGCTGATCATCGGCGCCTGGAACTACCCCCTGCACCTCGTCCTCCTGCCCATGATTGGCGCCATCGCTGCAGGTCTCACATCAGTATCTCTATGAGCGCACCGGTATTAAACCAGTGAGCTGCCGCCTCTGCAAACCTTGTTCTCGACTCTGGAATCTTGACTTGAAACCAGTTGTGGAATAGGGCACCAGCCCGGTTAGGTTTTGGTTGAACCACATGTGTACGAACCTGTTGGATGAGTCAATATCGCCACTCATGTTTCTCTTCTCAGGAAACTGTGTCGTCCTCAAGCCCTCGGAGGTCAGTCCTGCCACGGACCGCGTGGTCGCAGAACTCGTCCCCAAGTACCTGTCTCAGGTAACGATGCCTGAGATGTGAGGCGTGTTCATGGGGGGAATGATGGACGCTCTGACTCTAATGATGGGGCTGTTTCAACAGGAGTGCTACGCTGTCGTTAGTGGTGGTGCAGAGGAAACCAAAGCACTCCTGCGAAATCGCTTCGACCACATTTTCTACACAGGTACGTGGATTTACATCCCAGAATGTCACTATTAAAGTACTAAATATCAAGCATTCATTGAGATGTTTGACGTTGGCACGGTCTCACCTGGATTCAAACTACTTGAAATGACATGGTGTCTTTTCAGGGACACTGTTTTGCTGTGCGGCTCAGAACCTCTGTCCTCTTTCAGGTTCTCAGTCTGTGGCCCGCAGCATCCTGCAGACAGCGGCCGTCCACCTGACCCCCGTGACCCTGGAGCTGGGTGGGAAGTGTCCGTGCGTGATCTACGGCCAGGTGGACGTCGCCGCCGCCGCTCGCCGCCTGATCTGGTCAAAGTTCTTCAACGCTGGCCAGAGCTGCGTCGCTCCAGACTATGTCCTGTGCTCGCCAGCCACGCGGGACGCTCTCCTGCCTGCCGTGAAGAAGAGCCTGGAGGACTTCTACGGTAAGGAGCCGCAAGCCTCTCCTGACTTCTCCCGCATAGTGTCGGATCGACACTGGACACGTCTGGTGGAGCTGCTGAAGAAGACGAGCGGAAGGATTGTTGTCGAAGGAGAGAGCAACCAGAAGGACAAGTACATCGGTGGGTGCTGCAGTAATTCTTTAGTTTCACTGGGTACAAGGAGTGGATGGGACTCAGGAGCTTGTCTGTTTTCAGTAATGGCTGACCTGATATTTAAATGTGATCATTTGCAGCCTGAGCAGATATGTTAGCTAATGTGTCCACCACACAGCTCCTACAGTGGTGGTGGACGTTTCTGAGGATGACATCCTGATGAAGGAGGAGATCTTCGGCCCGATCCTGCCCATCCTCACCATCGACTCTTTAGAGCAAGGAATCGACTTCATCAACCAGAGGGAGAAGCCGCTGGCTCTTTACGTCTTCTCCAACGAGTCCTCCGTAAGAACACGCGGGCTCCCGCTCTTAAAGCTGTGGATTGTTCGTGCGCTGATTTTAGTTTCTCTCTCAAAAGGTGGTGAACACGGTGCTGGAGAACACAAGCAGCGGAGGATTCTGCTCGAACGATGGGATCCTCCACATGACGCTGCCGGGCCTGCCCTTCGGGGGAGTGGGTAGGTGTGGCCCTGCTGGCAGCAGACCGCTCCACAGCATGGGCTTGAACAGTAAGTGCTTTGTGCGCAGGTGCGAGTGGATGGGGCAGTTACCACGGCCGCTGGGGCTTTGAGACGTTCACCCACAGACGGGCTGTGATGCTGCGTGGTTGGGCTCTGGAGCGACTCAACGGTCTGCGCTACCCGCCGTACGCCGACGACAGGCTGAGCTGGCTGCGCTGGACCGCGTCCCCCAAGTCGAGCTGCTCCATACTGTAACAGGGCGTTTTACATCGGCAGCGTGAGGATGATGAGAGCGTAGCATTGGTAATAGTTTATTAGTATCTGTTTTTAGGACATTTTAACCTTTTTGTCAAACTTGTGGATGCTGGTTTTATATGTTGTGAATATCTTTTGGCCAACAGGTTTATTTTCTGGTGTTTTAACCTTAAAGTACTAAATAAAATTAAATATTCTCATGTTTGTTTTCCATTCTTTGACTGACCATAATTAACCTGTAAAAATCCAAACTTTAAATGCCTTGGTCTGCAGCTTAAGACCGGTCCCTCAAACAGGACGAAACACTGAATAAATAGTGGGAGTTTCACTTGAGGTAAATTCACTTTTTTTAATACAAATTTAATTTCTAAATACTGGTCAGTGCTCTTCTACAGTGGAATCAAACTGTGACCAGATGTGTTCCATAATCACACGAGGCTCCACCTAAACACACATTACAACCTTGTGCTTTTCCTCAGCACTGAAAAAGGATGGGTATGAAGTCTGGCTGTTGACTTCACTGTAACTATTTCTCCACCTTTATTTCATAGAGTGCAATTATCACAAACTAAAATTTATATTTTAAAGTCTGTATCCAACAAACATTTTCTTGATCAGTTGACATGAGGTGAACTCCGATCAGCATTCAGGCAGCACGGTGTCTATACTGTAGGAGCAGAAACACACCATGGGTCGTTCACGTAGGACTGATCAGCTGGGTAATCAATCCATGATTACAGAGCCCAGAAAACCCTCCCGTATGGGTTCATGGCTCTGGTTTGTATGAGGATGGGGGATTTGTCCCTAGAGAGGCCTGATCAGGGCTTTGAGACTGTGGCGTCTGATTGGGACTGGCTGCTGGCCCTGTTGATGGCTCTTTCTGCACAAGCTCAGGTTCATCCTGGCCGGCTTGGGGCGGGTGGACCAGGACCTTGTCTATTAGACCAAAGTCCTGTGCTTCCATGGGGCTCATGTAGCGATCCCTCTCCATTACGTTTTCTACAGAGACAAAAAAACGGGATGAAGCTCATCATTCAGATGATCTGCTCATTTCTGTACAAGCTGCTGTTGTTGGTTGAGGAAACAATGACCTCACCTCCACCCGAGTGATTGATTAATAGGTGGATGGATGAATGTCCTGGCCATCATCGGACACATATCTACCTTTTTACATAGTGTAACCAAGAGAAAACCTACCAATGGTTTCCAGAGGCTGCCCTGTGTGCTTGGCATAGATATTGTTGATTTGTCTCTTCAGCTTCAGAATCTCCTCAGCCTGGATGGCGATATCTGTGGCCTGACCCTGAAACCACAGCACTGAGTCAAGTTTTAAGGTCTCCAGATTTACAATTATGATCTATAATAAGTGAGTCCTTTCATTTCCATCCAGTGTCTGCAGTTTGTCATTGTACATTTCTGCAAGAGAAAAATCTTCTTATCAGGTTTTAAGTGTATGTACTGTAAACACTGATTTGAGCCAGTTGTTGCTGGAACTAGAAAGACCACCTACCCTTGCACCTCCTGAAGGTTGGTGAACCATGATGCGGGCATTGGGCAACGAATGTCTCATTCCCATTGTTCCTGCTGCCAGGAGTAAGCTACCCATGCTGGCTGCCTGGCCAACACACCAGGTGGAGATGGGATTAAGGATGTACTGCATGGTGTCATAGATGGCCAAGCCTGCTGTGACCACACCACCTGCAAGGAAAGAAACTCTTTATCTTTTGTTGGTCACATTTGAACTGTGTCGACCTCAGTTTAATTGAAGAGGAAACAAATTGTTTAAATAGAAAACCTGGAGTCAGGTTAGCAAACACGTACCTGGACTGTTGATGTACATGTGTATTGGTTTATTGTTGCTTTCTGACTGTAAGAAGAGCAGCTGAGCAATAACCAAACTGGCTACCGAGTCGTCAATCTGAACAGACAAGTGAGAAAAATGCTCTAAAACAAATTTTAAAAACCAATATATTAACTTTTAATCAAATACTGTGTTCAGGAGACTTACGGGACCCATCACACAAATGATTCTCTCCCTTAGAAGGCGAGAATAAATATCATATGCTCGTTCTCCCCTCCCCTGGTAAACAAAAAGTAACGATTTACATTTGAAATAACATCTAAAAAAGGAATGACCTCCCAGCCTGTGACACTCGTAATGTGGTCTCACAATACTGGTCAGTTTTCAGTTTTCTTTAATGTTGAATGTGTATTGAGAATCAGTTTAAATAACAAATAACTATATATAGATTGTGAACATTTGATTCTTTTGTTAGACGTCATTACATTTCAATTTAAAAGCAATTTAATAGATTTTCAGCTGAATTCCTATGATGTTTTTCAATAATCATGTATAATGGTAAAATAACACTGAAGAGGAAGTTGTGTCCAATCTCTGGTAGTGTATAAAGAAGCACTAAACTTCAGTCTTCTTCTCCATTTCTTTCTTAAAATAATCACATGGTAGACATTTTAGCTCCAGCATAAACATCCATCAGCTGTAACAACCACTCACCGTCTGCTCAACCACTATAGGTATGAGAGGAGTCCTCCACACAGGAGTGTGGTGGATGGACCTGCTATGTTTCAGTGTCAGTCCTCCAACATGCAGCATCCTCTGAAAGACACAACACAAACAACAAACATGTTATTGTAGCTAGACTATAATATAACTTAAAACCATGTAATGACGTCGGAATAAACAAAACAGGTGTCACCCCATACGTTACATCATGTAAACACAACACTCACTCAATCACAATTATTATATTTAAAAAAAAAAATTGAGAAATTTTAACGTTTTAACGTGTAGCTCTTTATTCCAGATACACCTAATCAACGTAATACAAATGACCTCAGTAACGTTACATTACGTGTCCGACAGGTTTGGACGTGACGTCACAAAGCTACTAGCTAGCATGCTAAGCACGCCAAGAAGCAGTGACATCAGGAACCCGCACATTAACATTACACCGCTTCAACAGTTTGAGTCACATTGACGAAAGCTTGTTAAAACAGCTCCTGCTACTCACTCGTAGCAGCATATTGAAGTTTTGGAGGTTGACTTCCTTTCTTTCTTATCCCAGATGTACTGCAACACAATTTCAGTTTGTCCTTTGAACCCGCGTCTTCTTCTACAAATGCAGGGTCTGTCGTCCGTCAGCGCCACCTGGTGTCAGACATGACGTCTACCCAAGATGGCGGCTGGTGTTCTGCTCTGTGAAACCTGCCGCTCAGGTTAATCGGCAGAGAAGAAGCACTGGAATAAACACAACCTGGTATTTTATGCAGACACAGACTTGTTTAAGATGAGGGAATTACTGCACCTGAAATACTCAAAGAAGAAGAGATGGTGCCAATATCTTTTTAAAATCTAGAAGATAGCCTTCAAACATTTGTCTGGGTAATATTTATGAAACAACTTCAATCAAATTTAACTTTTGTTCCGATAAAACACGTGAGTAGTTAAGACAACGGGCATTTTTGCCACAAGAGGGAGTCAGACCACATATAACTCCTTGGTTGTCCTGTGCAAACTTGATTGCACATGATTCTGATTCTTATTGTGATTTATACAGATTATAATGTGGGGGTAAGACGAGAGGGTCGTTTCCCTGCATCTTTGGGTCAAGCATAGGTCACACTAACTGTTGCTTATGCTATGGGCTGAACCGCATTTTGTTTTTCAAAACTATATTTAAAATTGTATTTAATTGTGTGTGTTTTTTTCTGTGAGGCAACAAAGACTGAGTCAGACCAAATACAATTCCGTGGTTCTCCTGTGCAAACTTGGCCATTAAACTCTGATTCTGATTCTTCCTTTACTGGTGGTGATCTGCTTTACATGTGCACATCATGTGGATTATGATTATTATAAAGTTGCATACAATAAAATGTAATAGAGCAGTAATATAGCTTGGACTTTAAATAATTGTGATTAATTAAGTGCTGTAAAGCGTTTGTCCTGATGTCTTTACGGGTGTGAGTTTTATTGTATGGGGACGGCTTTATTTTGAAGGTTTTAACCGGAAAATGAGGTTTACTTCAGCGCCGGACTGAACTCTTAGTAAACTCACTAGTTGGTGGCGTTATCTGGACTCTTGCTCAGTCATGTCAAACAAGTGCGCCACTAACAGCAGTTTACTCATCGCCCAAAAGGCAGTGAAACAGCTTCGTCTGGAGGCCAGTGTCCGTCGGATCAAGGTATGAATACACAACTCACCTTCTCTTTACTTCAAACCTCCTTGTGCGCGTGACGGCGCTGCCCAGAGACGAATCATCTGTAGAGTGGCGCGTGCCCCGCTAATTACTGTGTATTACAGGATATTACTGCGTTTACAGGGACCGACCGTTGGCATTTATGTCGAATTCTAAACGGACAGTAAACTTAATAGCTATGATTTTCTTTCATGTTTATCCCGCAGCTTTCAATGGTAGTTTGTGTACCCTTTGTTTATTCCTTGTGTCAAATATATTAATTGTATCAGTAAGTATAATACAATACGACTATTATTAGGATTAGGTTATTTTAAATACGCACACACCTCAGCCAATAACAAGGATTATGTGCATGTTAAAAGCCTTTCAGAAGCCACAGACTAATTTCCTGATATGAACCAGTGAAACAGCAGCAGACTTTTCTCTGCAGCACAGTGATACGTTTGTTTATTGTGTCGTTGTGTTATTCATGGGTGGATACTCATTTTAGAACAGAAGCTACTTTGTGTGTGTGTGTGTGTGTGTGTATGTGTGTGTGTTTGTGTGTGTCCCAAGCATCCCATAAATAAACTAGTGGGGGAAGTTATTGGAAAAAAGACAATAGTTTCACATATTCATTCCACACTTTCACATTATGACATAGACTAATGACACAACTAAAAAATTTACATTTACAATTTTAAAAGGTAAAGGAGATGATAAAACACAGCTTTGCCCTGTTTGACTGTGTGACCATTTGTCACCATTGTATTTTAATCTGCATTAGCAGTTTGGGGTTCACCTTGGGGTAGGTTGAGGAGGTTGGAGTTCAATTATTTCATTATCTTTGTTTAACTGCTGTGTCACAGATTAGGAATATTTTTGAGCTACATATTACACAGTTTTGTTTCATCGTTTCTAAATCATTTAATGCCACTGAATCTTAGTTGTCTGTTTCAGTGTGTGAGCAGTTATGTTAGAATGATTAATTCTACTAATCCTGAGTTTCTACCAATCCTGTGGTTTTGTCTGTGTCTTTTGTGGGCTGAATAGAAATTCACACAATCAGTAAAATTAAGTTGATGTATGAAGAGTTACTAAAATACAGTTCACAGTATCTTTGTGCACTGCTATTCTAACACTATTCCTTAAAAAATTGTTTTGCTTTTCTTTAAAACCACTGTTATTTGCGATGTGCATGACGGATCTAACTATACAAATATCCATCATTAAGTAACATAACCATCTGAATATTGTTCAGGTTTCTCAGGCTGCTGCAGAACTGAAGAGCTTTTGCTTGCAGAATGCCCATAAAGACCCTCTCCTCACTGGCGTGCCCTCCAGCGATAACCCTTTCAGGCCTCCCAAGTCATGTGTCCTCCTCTGACTTGTGAGTGTTCACTAGTTATTTTTTTTTCATCTTCTGATACACTTTCTACACCAACTCTAGCAACAAAGATGTTGCTGTCTTCTAAGGACACACACATTCCTTCAAGCACTATTTTCTTTTACTGTCTTTTAAGGCCAACCGGTGAAGCTGATGCCAAATCGTTCCAATGTGGATCTTTGTCATGTGCTGCTGTTCCTGAAGACACAAAACACACACATTATGTATCGCACAGACCAGCTCCAAATATGACTTAAACCTGACTGTAAGATAACCCCCCCCACACACACACACACACACATATATTCACTACAATTGTGCAAGGTATTCTATTTTATCTTGTATATCACTGTGTATTAGTAATTAAAGTCAATATGGTTTGCTTTACAAAGTCTTATAGTAGCTTCACACTACATGGCTTAATTGCTGTTTTGCTATAATGACCATATCCACTTTTTTTTACCATATCAGGAGCAATTGTGGATGTGGTTGAATTTACATGTCTCAAAAATCATCACATCCATCAACTGATAAACGTTTCCATGTGTTTACTTGAATGTTTTATGTTATAAATAAATACTATAATTCAGTTCAGCTTGCTGGTACTTTTTCATATTGGTGATTCACTTTGTTCAATAAAAACTCCACAACAATCATTTCTAATCTAAAGTTCAGAAATGTTTCACCTTAAGAAATCAGGAGGGACTTAAACCTAAATCATGTCACAAGACCTGTAAAATGTAGCAGACATGTAGCACAATGTAGCGCACATGCATGTTACATCTTAAAGTGAGAATATGAATAAAAATATTTTTTTTCTATATTTGATTACAATCACAGGCTGAACACTTACGTAATACTTAAATAATAGGTCCCTGCTAAAAGCTGGTTAATGCAATAAAAAGTTGACAGTGTCTTGCTCTTAAAACCTTCCAATCATATAAATCTCATGCTAGCACCTTTGTTGTTTAACGTGCTGCATGTATTCATGTATTCATTAATATTATCACAGATTAAATTATAACTTACATTTTGTTTCAGCACCAACATTTTGACAATCTCTGCATTGTGATTATAGAAAATCTACATAATGGTGTTATATTGTGGATCACTGTGTTTATGACAAATTATTTTGAATGTGTGCATAACAGTAAAATTGGAGGCTCCAGATTATGCTGTTTTGCATTGCTTTAATTAATTTAGTCACTGTGATGATTCATTATTATATAATATACTAGAGTTTTAGAGGTGGCTGTCATTTCTGTCTCCCCCACCCACATAAACTTATATATGGCGCTAACAGCATTGGAAGTCATAAAATAAACACATTCCATGACAAATCTAATCCATGATTATGTACTTTGGCAAATATCTATTACAGTCACAAAATTAAACCACCGTCCTATGACTTGAGTTCAGCCACTTGTCGCCTGAGCCGCTAGGTGGCGCTGCTGCACCGGCCTCACGTGTTGATGCCCAGTCTGCCTCCAGCAAAGAGAAGCGTGTGGTTGGATGCGAGCGCCACCGACCTGACTGTACTTCCAGATCGAACATGGCGGTCTCGGTGTTCAGCGGCGTGCGGCTCCTCTCGATCGGAGACGCGAATGGAGACATACAGCGGCACTCGGAGCAGCAGCCCCTGCGGTTAGAAGTCAAAATCACACAAGATGCTGCGCTAATCAATCTCTCCAATGGTGAGTGGGTCTTTTCTACAGCTGCTCCTCGGACGCTCGGCCTGTCTTAAGTAGCAATGCTAATGCTATGCAGTGCTAAGGCTTATATAGCTAAGCTGCGGCTAGCGACCCACGAGCTAACCCATCCTGGGAAACAACGTTGCCTCCCCCTGCTTGGTCACGAGGGAGCCGTTAAAACTCCCAATTTTCTGTAGTCCGGTGAGGTGTTGATGGTTGTTAAGTTATTGCTACCGAGTGAGTTCACGGAAACCTCAACACAATCGGAGCGTAACACACGCAACTTAGTTAATCACAGCAGTGAGCGGGGGGAGCTAAGTTGTCACGCTGGGTACTTTGGTGCTAGTTAAACAATGCCGTTAGCCTCCCTCCACCGACGATGCGCTGCCCTTAGCGCGCGTGCTTGTGCCGTTACCGCCGTTAGCGCCCATTTAGTCACACACACACGCTACCGTTCGGCCCCAACCGTCCCGCAGAGACCGGGGCTGTTGTGTTGGAAGTTTAGCTGAATTAGCTTCTCTGCGCCGTGGAGCCACGAGCAGGAGGCATCACTTTGTCCCGCTGCCGTCGCGCGCAGATGCGGCTGCCAACGTCGCGTCGGTGCCGTTTGGTCCGACGCCTGTCGTGTCGCGAGGCAGCGAACGTGAACATTTAAACCGTGTTCGGCGTTGTGAGGCGGCGGAGCGCCGCGGGACCGGGCCCTCATTACGTATGCGTGCATCTTTGTTCTCATTGGAACAATAGCCGGGTCCCCGCCGCTTTCTCCCCCACCGGGGGGACGCAGCGGCTCCTATTCAGCGCAGCGTCCCGCTGAAAAGACGCAGTTGAAGTTAAAGAAAAGCTCCAGGAATTTATTCTGTGCCACCGAGGAGCTCACATCAAGCCCGTGCTAAGAATCACCCACACGCTCCTAGAGTACGATTAAGCGCATGTTAAAATTGATCAAAAAACGGAAATTCAAATACAGTTTTATTAGCCACTAGGCGTAATGGAGGTTTTCCGGTGTGTTACTTAAAAAAATAATTTTGAATTCAGATCAAGAGATTTGTTTTGCACATAACAACCTTTATGCATGTCTATGCAATGAGTTTTATAATTGATTAATTAAGTATGTTGATGGTTACAGCAATGTAATATTACAGGAGCTGATGTATATGATGAGGTCACGCTCCACTTGTTTAAAAAGCTCTCTATGTTGTCCTTATTAAAAAGAGAATTGGTCTGTCGGTAAAAATTGCTGCAATTCTTCCTTTTTAATAAACGACCATCTGTGTAGAAGTTTTGCTTGTTTAGTTCATAGATTTTTTTATTGTGGCCGTAATCACAGAAGCAGCTGTAAAATCTGTCCTGGGGCTTGGTGCAACCTAAAACTGAACTGTGGTTCCATTCATTTCCAGTGTAAAAAGCTTTCAGGATACAGGGATAATGTTTGTGCTGGTTCCAGGAGGTTGAGCAAGGTCCTTGTAATTCCCTGTAAATTAGAGTCAACCCACTTAAGAGTCTCCTCCTGGCAGCACATCGCCAACATCACTTTGACTAAGTTAAAGAACCCTAAACAAAGACAAAGGTGGAACTGTTGACAATTTTCTTGTTTGATTCCTATGCTTATGTGTGTATGTATAAATCAAATATTGTGAATTATCATATTCCTTCCTCAGTATTATGACTTGTATTGTCTGTGTTCCCGGTAATGCGCAGTTATTGAGGTGTTACTGGGCTCTGAGCCTCATCTATAACTAAAACCTGCATTTGTTTAGGGAAGTGTTGCAAATGGAGGCTGATGTGAGTTCTGTTGCACTTGAATGGCACTTTCACCTAAGCAATGTGTGTTTAGCCCTGATCACATGACTATAACATGTTATCAAGTTACTGGATGTTGGTGCTGGAAACATAAAACTGAACTAATGTCCTGACATAAAATTATGAGGCTCAGAAATATTAAATTACTTTAATGTAAAGGACACGATTTACAAAATCAATATATAAGCTGCATAAATTTAGAGACTTAACCTTTTCGCTCAGAAAATTGCAGTGTGTAACGGTGTGTTCTTGGAGCTATTGCTGGTACTTTCATTGTGAAGTACTTTTAACCAGTGTTGATGTCTGTAGACAGGAAATTCAATGTAAGTGAAAATCCTGGAATAGCAAAATGCTTCATTTTTGTCTGCACAGAGCTCATCTAGATGTGTGTTCTGAGAAATGTGTTGTTTTTTTTTGTTCAGCTCAGCACCAGATATCAGTGTTTGTTGCTCTACTTCCACATTACATGTGAGCAACCAAGGGAGATGAAGAGGATTAGGCTGTAGTGTATTTAGCTGGCCAGTGGTAAATACGAAGCTGATACGTTGGGCCAAGTGTGGATAACAGTTAGAAAACAATCTTAATGCTATGATTTGAACATGTTCAACCACTCACTGAATTATTAAAATGTATAAATCGCCATTCTTTGGAACTTCTGATGACTGTGTCCATATATTTATTTTTTTTCTCACCCTTTTTCCTCCTGCCTCCCATTCTTTCCAGGAGAGGAGGCGAGTATGTTCAAGTGTTCTGTTACCAGGGAGACGGAGTGTAGCCGTGTGGGGAAGCAGTCGTTTATCATCACTCTGGGCTTCAACAGTGTCCTGCTACAGTTTTCGTCACCGGCAGGTAAACAAACACTCATTTACAATCAGACTTGAGCAGGCGCAGCATCATATATTCAAGTTTGAGACACAACTCTGCTGACGCAATAACAGAATTTCCTTTAAAACTAAAGTCTAATAGAAAAGCAGACAATAGGTAAGGACACAATGACTCTGCTTTCTCTTTATATCCTCAGTGAGTCAGTGTGCCGTAGCTTATGTAAGCAGGAGCATGTGTTTCACAGTAACTTCAGTGGAGTCTGCAGCAGGTTTAGTGCAACTTACCTCACCCTTACATCTTTTTTCCTCCAGTGAATGAGCTCATCGGTCACTTCCTCTGCAAACAAACTGTCCAGTCACAGCTTTGGAGCTGTAACAAGTTTGCAGAGCTCGTTGTTCACTTCTTGCTGTTAGTGTGAGGCGTTTGTAGTTGGTGACCGTGTTTCTGCTCTGCTGCAGATTTTCAGTCCTTTTATAACCTTCTGAAGAACAGCCGTGGGCATATTGGTGAGCACTCGGTCTTCAGTGACAGAACAGAGGAGTCCTCTGCTGTACAGTACTTCCAGGTGAGAGGAACATCAACACACACTCATGCATACTCATGCCTACACCCTGTCAGTCTCTCCTACCCGTTCTCTGTGGGTTGGGTTGAGTACCATGTTGCAAATACAGCACATAAGTTTCTGGCTTTCCCTGTAAGATAAAGGATCCCACTGCCAAACGTGGTGACTCGCACAGTGTTGAATTACAGCAGTATCCAGATGTTTGCTTGTGTCCTGAATTGTGCGTTCCTTTATCTTGTCTCTGCAGTTTTATGGCTACCTCTCCCAGCAACAGAACATGATGCAGGACTATGTTCGAACAGGGACTTATCAGCGAGCTATTCTACAAAACCATGCTGACTTCAAAGACAAGGTAACTTTAAAACTGTAGATTTGTCTTTGTTGTGCTAGAAATGAAGTGGACTGTATATAAAAGCGTTTATAGGTAGAGATGCTGCTGTGGCTTCTACATTGACTCGTAATTACTTTTCCTTTGTCACTTTGTGTTTCACACCCTGGAGCTGAGCAGTGTAATGCGGCAGTAACGTTGCTCAGACGGGTCGTTCTGCTGCCTCCACTGTGATGGAATTTAGTAATAGTCAGACTGCTACTGATCTTAGCAGGTCTGGTCCCACGCAGGGCTCTGGTCTGAGCTGGCTTTTACATCTAAATTTGTATATTGAATTTATATCTACAGCCACGATTCAGCTGAGTTATGTCAACTGTTTTGGTTGGCGTATACAGTTTCCTATTTCCTTTATATCTAATAAACCTTTGGTCGATGGTTTGTTGATAAGGAATGTAGCCGGAAATAATCATGATATGGGCTCTGACAGGGCCTAGAACCAGTGACTTTCCTATTAATGAAAACCTGTCTAATAGTTGTGAAGTCATCATTTGGGCCTTTTCTGCAGGTGGTGCTGGATGTTGGGTGTGGCTCGGGCATTCTCTCTTTCTTTGCTGCTCAAGCCGGAGCTAGGAAGGTCTATGCTGTGGAGGCTAGCACCATGGCTCAGCATGCAGAGGTCTGTACACACAATTACAGATAACGAGTGACCTGAAGCTGACGCAGCGTTTACCTGTTTTTTTGTGGACAAAAGGCCGAATAATGCTCCGCTCGTCACCAGGTGCTGGTCAACAGTAACCGTTTAGGGGACCGTGTGGTCGTGATCCCAGGAAAGGTGGAGGAGGTGACGCTGCCCGAGCAGGTTGACATAATCATCTCAGAGCCAATGGGCTACATGTTGTTTAACGAGCGCATGCTGGAGAGCTACCTGCACGCCAAAAAGTTCCTAAAACCCAGTGGTGAGCCACAAACGCCATGAGAAACAACCACAGTGCTCTGTCATGACGTTCGATAGCTGACCCTCCGTGTGCGTGTTTCAGGTAAAATGTTTCCCACCATCGGCGATGTTCACCTGGCTCCCTTCACAGATGAGCAACTCTACATGGAGCAGTTCACCAAGGCCAACTTTTGGTGAGAAAGGGAACGGGTGGAGCCAACTGGGGCCTTTTGAGCTCCTGTAGAATATCATTCTAAATGGGTTGTTGGGCTTCTGCTGTATTTTACAGCCTGGACTTTTTGGTGTTTTTATTATTAAAAAAGCAAGGTGGTGGAATAGGTTCAACTACAACTGAGGACCTCGTTAAAGCACTCACCTTATCACAGTTCTCAAGTGAAGTGTACAAGTAATTGTTTAGAATAGCAGCTTGAAGGCAGGTTTCTGTCTTTTCTGTAGTCTTGTTTTAACATGCAGGTTTGTCTATGCGTGACTGGTTCTGTAATTTAACAGGCTGGTGCAGTTTCCCTATTTGGAGTAGTTAGAGTGGTGTCGATATTTTGGTCTTAATGTAAACCCTTCTCTAACATTCAGATGCATAAAATCACCATCAGTCTTATTCTAAAAAAACGGTCCATGACAGCGTAGCCCTGCTGCCACTGCCAAACCCAGGCCTTTCATCTGTCTGTCTCCTTCACAGTTAAACAGGAGCTGCTTTCAACATTGCCTAATGGATGTAATGACCACTAGGCTCATTTTATTAAAACTAGTGATTCATCCTCAGTCCACAGTTTCTAACAGTTTATAAACCTCAAGGCATGAAACAAACAGTAAACTGCTCTGGTGGTGTCCATTAACCTGTATACATGAGCAGAAGCACCTCAGAACCAGAATGAACAGTATAACGTCTGAAGGACAAGTTAGAGCTTTACATGTTTGGTCAGGGTTTAAAATCCTTTGAAAGAAGCACTAATAAGCAATGAAGAGGTAAAGGCCTCACACATGTAGTCTGTGTTTTAATGCTGCTCTTACCTGTATTACCAGGAAGATTATTACCACTCCACCCCTCCAGAAAAGACAAACTGAACAGCTGTTAATAGATGGGAATATGTGTTTGTATTTTTAGACATTTTCCACTAGTGGAGCTTTCCTGTATAACCACCATGTGATGAAATGTGTAACATTTAATTAGTCACACTCTAAATCAGGCGTTAAGTTAAATGAAATGCAGCACTTCATAAGTGTTAAGTTAATTGGACTCAATTTGTAAGTCCAGTTAAACACAGAAGTATTTGCTCAGTTAATACATTTGTAATGTATGTGTTGTGGGTGAAGTCAGGCTTTGGTAGATGCTGCCAAAGCCTGCAAACAGTCACAAGGTGGCAGCCCTGTCCCAACACTGCTCAACAAAGACTTGGGTTGTGCCCAGTGTTCTGCCAAAGACCTGTGTTCTTCCCAGTCAAGATGTGATGTGCTGCTTGGATTATTCTGTTAAATTTTATTATTCATTGTAATTTAGGATCAAAATATCTATATTAATTAATTCATATATTTTTTCTAACCGTTGTTTGAACCTTTGACACTCACCTGGCTCATTTTCCCAGTAACCAGGTCTAATGTGTAGCAATGTAAAATCTTTGTTTGTTACTGGTTAAGTAAATAGTAAAATGTAATAAATGGAATAATTAATCTAAACATGCAGATGTGTGTGTCTCACAAAGGTACCAGCCCTCCTTTCATGGCGTGGACCTCTCTGCCCTGCGGGGAGCAGCGGTGGATGAGTACTTCCGTCAGCCCATCGTGGTACGTTACCTATGACACACACTCTGTGAAAAGCAGCTGTGTACTTGTATGATGTGCTCTGACCTCCTTCCACAGGACACGTTTGATATTCGTATCTTGATGGCCAAGTCAGTCAAACACACAGTTAACTTCCTGGAGGCCAAAGAAGAGGATCTTTATAGGTGAGCTTCTGTGTGTCATTTGATGGAATACCATTGTTGCGAGGACAATTTAGAAATTAATTCTAGGTTTTAGAGTTGATTTAGTTTAGAATAAAGGTTGGGGCAAGATAATGCATTGTGTCTGTGTGTTATGGGATGGACATGTATTAACTGCATGTCCTGTGCCTTTACAGAATAGAAATTCCCTTTAAGTTCCACATGATGCACTCGGGTCTGGTTCATGGTCTGGCATTCTGGTTTGATGTGGCTTTCATGGGATCAGTGTAAGTCTGACATTATAGCTCTGAATGTTAAGAGGTGTCGTATGACTTCCACTGAGTCGTCCTATCTCGTCTCCATCCTCTCTGCAGAATGACCGTGTGGCTGTCAACAGCTCCCACAGAGCCTCTCACCCACTGGTATCAGGTGCGCTGCCTGCTGCAGTCTCCCCTCTTCACCAAGGCCGGGGACACTCTGTCCGGCACCGCCCTGCTGGTGGCCAACCGGAGGTATGACTGCTCACCCTCTGTGGACATTAGGAGCTTCATGATAGATCCATGCAAATTCAAAGTCATGTTCCCTCATATTTAGGATATTAAATAAGTGACCCAGCTAAACATATGTTACAATGTAAAAGCGTAGAGGAAGTAAGTAAAGAGGAACCAAAACAAAGCTTTTGCCGAGCTGTCATTTTAAAATGATTTAGTTGCACACAAAGGCTACAGCTGTTGCAGTGAGAAATAGCAAAGAATGTAAATTTAAAAAAAATAGTATTTAGTTCTGCATTTGTTTGTGGAAGGTTTTAGTGTCACATTTGCTTGTCACAAACATTTAGAACAAGTCAAACCTCTTCTGTCCCTGCAATTTATCAGGTCTTAACCAAACTACAAATCTAACAAACCACAGTGACACAAACTCCCCTTATAATTAATAATGACTGTGATTTGTTCCCCCGCCACCAGACAAAGCTACGACATCAGTATTGTTGCCCAGGTGGACCAGACAGGATCAAAGTCCAGCAACCTTCTGGACTTGAAGAATCCCTTTTTCAGGTGAGCTATGGTCTTGATCCCATTGAGCAGCTGTGTGTGGATGACACAGACTAAAGGTTCAAGAATGACTGCGTGGCCGACTAAGGGTGAATGTGTGTGTCTGCAGGTACACAGGCACCACCCCCAACCCCCCTCCTGGCTCACACTACACTTCCCCATCTGAGAATATGTGGAACACAGGGGGCACCTACAGCATGAGTCAGGGAATGGCTGTATCAGGTGAACACACATGGACACTGGTGGATTAAATGTCCTCCATGGGTTCTCTCAGGTGGAGCCCTGACTCATGGGCAGCTTCCTGAATGTTGTTACTGAAGTTTAAGAGTAAGAAATCTAGACAAAAACAGGTGGAGCTCAGTGGGCACCGTCTGCTTCTGTGTATTTGCTGGCAGTGGGGACTTTGATACACGGTTCTATTCATTTAATGAACTCAGTCATTACTTATCTCTGGTGCACTGATCATGGAAGTAGCACACACACACACACACACACACACACACACTAGTATTAATGCCTTCCCTAGCCCCTTACCCTAACCATCACACACACACACACACACACACACACACACACACACACACAATGAAGCACACTGGAATAATTAGTAAAACCAGTTGAACCAGTTGTCTCCCAAGGTTCCATTTACACACAACACCTACTAGTATTAATGCCTTCCCTAGCCCCTTACCCTAACCATCACACACACACACACACACACACACACACACACACACACACACACACACACACACACACACAATGAAGCACACTGGAATAATTAGAAAAACCAGTTGAACCAGTTGTCTCCCAAGGTTCCATTTACACACAACACCTATTAAGTTACATGAGTTGTGAGACTATTCCGTCAGGAATAATGGTTCAAGCATCAGCACTGACCAGAGGTCCATTCAGTTTATATAGCACTGACACAACAGCACAGAAAACTTCACAAATCCTCCAACAAGTGTTTGATCTCAGTCTGACCTAAGTCCTGTTTAGTCCTTCAGCTCCTTCAGGTTGTAGCAGGTTCACCTCCCTCACACGTACTTGTCTAGGTTCCCACTGGACGGCCTTCTGGCATGACACCAGTGGGTTATCAGCTGACAGACTGCAGGTGGTGTCTGATCTTTGAGGTTTCTGTGCTGCATGCGTTCTTGTTTTTGAGTTTAAGGGTTTCAGGAACAATTGAAAGCAACTCCCGCTGATAGGTCACACTTCAACACATCATCCAGGAAAAACTAATTAAGACCCAAACTCTGTTGACCTCTGAATGTCTGCAATGTCACCAAGCTGAAAGGATGGGGGAGGGCTCTGTGCATGTTTGTCCTCATAGCAGATGTTGTGTCTTTCTCTTTTAGGGATGCCTTCAGCTTATGACCTCAGCACAGTAATTGGCAGTGGCCCGGCAGTGTCTCACAACAACCTCATCCCCCTGGGTACAAGTCTCACTCCTTGCAACATGAAACCATTTTGAAAGGCTCATGTTTATGTCAGGTCTTTGCAGTAGCACGTTACTGGCTCAATGCTGACTTACTGCTTAATTGGCCTAAATCCTCATTTTAAAAACAAAACATGTTGTCCAGGATCATTAGCTTTTCACTGAAGCTTAAGAAAAAAGAAGTGCTAACATACAAATCCTTAGTTGAACGTTTTGTGTTTTTCCGTTTTTGCTTTTAAACTCAAACATATAAATTGCTATGTTGAATGTTAGAATGCAACTAACTACCTTCTCTCTCCTTGGTCATAGTGAACACAGGAATTGTAAACCATACCCACTCCAGGATGGGCTCCATCATGAGCACAGGAATCGTCCAGGGTATGTCCACCTGTACAGAAAAGAACAATGAGCAGCTTTAAGTTACTTGTACGTGTTACACAGATCTGCTTGTTGATTTCCACTGTTGGCTCATCTTGGCCGCTGAAGGTAACGCTTTGTTTTTCCTTCCAGGAGCCACAACGGGCCAGTCTGGCCCCAGCAGCAGCGGTACTTACTATCCTGTTACCAATCAGTTCACCATGGGGGGTGCTGCCATCTCCATGGCCTCACCTATGGTCATCCCCAGCAACACCATGCATTATGGCAGCTAAAAGGAAGACCTTGACTAGACCTCTTCAGCCTCCCCGACCCCGCATGACCGATTTCCAGCCTCTCCCAGTGGAGACCCTTCCCCAAACTGACCTATCAGCCGCAGCCAAAACCGATATACCAAAACCAGTGTTGTGCTGGCACTTCCTCCACCCTGACCACCGCCGTCGCCCTTTTAGGTTCACCAACATATGAACATGTCTCAATACGCTCAGACGCTCGTATCCGTCCAGACTCCCAGCTACAAACTGTTTCCGTTTCTCCCTCTTGGATTCATTGGGACTATAAAATATGCACAGCTGTAATGCACAGCAGTTGTCATCTCCCCCTTTCTGGCTCTCCACGCTCCTCTCAGTCCTTCCATCCTTTGGTGTCATGATGACCCAGAAGTGTTTTGTTCTCACAGCTCTCACATCTGTACCAGACTCTCACTGAAAGACTTTCACATGTATAGTAGGACTCTACTATCATCATCAACACTCATTGAACTGCCATCTTAGCTTATCATGTTGAAGTAAGGCAAGACGAAACGGTTTAAAGGTTGAGTTTTCTCACATTTCCCTGTTTACTCCTTGTGTAGTGTTTATAGTCAGACAGATATATTACAAGACGTACGTATGTGGAAAATGATTTTTTGGTGTTTTGAGCAAACAAGTGTAAGTTTTGCTTCCTACAACTATTGGGAGAACGTTACCTTCCATGCTGAGTGATGAGATGCATTGACACCTGATCATCTGTGCGTATGCTATTGCGTATGCGATTATAGCTTGCTCACATGGTAGCATAAGTTATTAGTGGTATTAAGTGCTTTTTAAGCTTCTGCATTGGAGAAAGAAGCCTTGATACGTCTAGATGGTAGCATCAGGTTCTGATATAGATCTGTCTGGTGCTCAGAGTAGAACATAGGAATCTATTAATAACTTCTTTTTGCACAGTTTCTTGACCTGCTCAGGAAAATACCAGACTGTTTAGATGATCAGTGCATTAGGTTTCTAACACTGGGCAGGTAGTTGGTCACAGCGTCGCTGAAAACAAATTTGAACGAGAGTTAATCGCATATGTCAGAACTGTAAAGTCTGGGAATGGAGCAGCGATAAACTGAGTGATTCAGTGATGGCAGAACTGGTGGTTAAAAGCTGATGAGTGCAGCTTCACATACACTTGTACTGTGTGTGTGTCACGGTCACCGTAGCTACTAGAAAAGCAGGAAAAAAAGAACATTGTAGTGAAATAGTCGAGCACCTGAAGCATCAGTGAACAAGAGCCACTGCTCCGCTTGTTTGCACATCCAGAAAACAAAAAGCCAGGCGACACGTTGTGAAGACCTGACACTGGAAATTAATCAACGGACTAGGATGGATCGAAAACCGTTTTCCCTTAAGTGCTGGGTTACCCACAGGTGAACCTCACGTACTGGTTTTATATCTTAAATGTCTGAACCTGGCGTCTCCTAATCATCCACCGTTCATTGTGTTGTCTTCATCAATTGTTCGTCACTAGTTTTTAAACTCTGCTGCCAAACACCCTGCCAGTTTCTGTGGATACAGTTAAACCTGTGTCAAGAAATGAAGGGACGCCGTTAAAGTTGGGCAGTGCCAACAGAGTCCGATCTATGAGCAGCCTGTGGGTGATTTAGATTTTCCACACTGAGCATGGAAGGTGACGATAGGACACTCTCCTAAAACCTTTAATTATGTAAACCTGCAGCAAACCTCCGGCTGCTCCACAGTCTCCACTGAGCCCCTTCTCTTCAGCCGAGTGGATGTTGCAGCAGGTGCCCCTCAGACGGGTCGCGTGTGTGAAGGACAAACCCGTGAGGACCAATGACCTGGACGCCGTAATGAGGAAAGCTTCGCCGGACTGGCAGCATCCTAGTTTACATTCTTGCTTCTCATCTCAAACTCCTTCTAGTCACAGACTTGATGGTGAAGACAAGGGAGGTCGTCCCGGTCCACTGTCTCCCTCACCTGGTCAACAAACGACGCCCGACGATGCCCAACACCCACAACCTTCAGCAGTAAAAGGGAGAAAAGACTGACACATGTTGCATTGCTTCCAGTGTCGACTATAGGACTTGGTTCATTTGAAATATGAGTTAGCAAGTTTTACGAAACCTGGCAAAAATGTTTGTAGAATTAACCTTTTTTTTGTTGTCTTTATTGTTTTTCTTTCACAGTTTAAAAAATAAGAGCAAATTAAATGTGGTGATGATGTTCCAAACCTGTTCTGGGATCTGGTCTGGCACTGATTTGTTCCTTCCTGTTTGTACCATTGACCGTGGAAGCTCCACGTTCACTGAGTGAAGCCCGGAGGATTTTATGTTAATTTGTCTCTGTTGTGTTTCACGTCGGTGCCTGTTCAGTAACTTCACTTCAGTCAGAAAGCTTGTCCTGAGTGTCTGCAGTTTGAGTTGTGGCCTTCATGTTGTGGTCTGTTGGGAGCTTAGTTCAAAATGATGATAGATGAACACAGATCTAGGTTTATGTCATATACCAGTGGTTTGATGCCAGTCAGGAAAACATTGACATTTAACTTGGTTACAGTGGAAAAGTGTCTGTAATTAACTAGATCCTGAAACCTCAGTCTTACGCGACAATATTATTCTAATAATGTAATTATGTAATTATTATCATGTGAAGGCATGACCACATCAATGTAGGAACAACCTAGTGATTCACCGATCTCTGAACTAAGGTCTTACTTCATTCAGTTCATTACAAAAGTGGGACCAGAACACAAATGTTTTATAGACTGTGTAGACGCCCTAACAAGTCCAACGGAGGCAGTGGAGAGGATGAACCAACAGACTGAAGCGCCGCAGGTTCAGGGAGCAGCAAACACAATAAGCAGCTCTGAGTCTGGAGCTGGTCCTTGTGGGACGGGCTTGATACCGAGGCTCTGCCTCCCACAAGGAGATCAACATTCTGAGAGCGATGCGTTACGTTGGCGAGACATGGAACTGTGAGGTCTGACTGCCATCATTAAATGCTCTGGATTTAAGGATTAGAAATTCTTTGCATGTGTAGATTCATTTTCAGGCCTTTGAGCACATGATCATAGACTTCAACAGAATAGAGTTGCAAGATGTTCAGAATGTTGTGTCTTTTCAGACTGTAGTTTCTGGTTTTTAGAAGTGAAGGCTGTTCATCGCTGCCTTATCACCATTTGCCCTGTTGTCTTCTGTCTCTTCTGACCCTTCATCTACTGCCTCTATAGGGAGCCTGGAGAACCAAACTGGTTTTCTAATCTGCACTTCCCAGTTTTCCCAGCCGGCGCCTTGCAGCAGCCTCTGTTTCTCCAGTTGTCTTCCACCAGGTGTCTCCACCTCCTTCACTTTCCCCTCCCGTCCCACACATCCAGCCTTTACCTCTTCTATTTCCATTTCCATCATCACCATCTCTCCACCAAGCGTGAATATTGAGTCCAGCGCTGGGTGAGAAATCCCACTGAAATAAGATTTATACCAAAGAATACAATTATGTTGTGAAGCACATTTCAAGTTTATATTATTCATGAGCGAATGATGAGTAAATATTTTATATATGAATAATTTATGATGCATCAAAACAAAAATAGAAACATTGGGGATGAGCACAGGTTAAAGTGTTGCAGTGTTCAGCAGGATATAGACTCAAACCTGACGACCCAAACAATAAAGTCCGTCTGTTCACTGTTGTTCTTGTAACTAAGCTGAGCTGCTCGTTCCACGTCTGCTGTTGACCTGCATTTACAGTGGATGTAGATCCATGTACGCTGAGCACAGATGCAGACTGATGGTTCTACTACTAAAGTTAGGTTGCTAGGATACAATAGCAGGCTCCGGCGCGGTGGAGGAGAATGAGTGCTGGGCCTGCGTACAAGGACGGGTGGCTGTAGAATCAGATGGTGAGCGGAAGAAATATGTATTCATGAAAGAATAAAGAAGAAACACCAAAGAAGAAGAGGAGAAAACACAAACACCGGAAATAAAAAAATGAGAATGTGAGAGACGTGAAGATTTCTACTGAGTGTGTGTGTGTGTGTGTGTGTGTGTGTGTGTGTGTGTGTGTGTGTGTGTGTGTGTGTGTGTGTGTGTGTGTGTGTGTGTGTGTGTGTGTGTAAAGCTCTGGGGAGTGAGGCAGGAAGAGAAATGAGGTTGGAAGACGAGAAAGAAGGGCTGCACCACGTCCTCCTCCTCCGTACTTATCGGGCCTCTCCTGGTCTGAACCTGCTCCTCGCTCCTCGTTGTGTTAACATTCAACATGGACTCGACTCCTTGTTCCGCTCGAACTCGTCGGTTTAGACTCATCGCTTCTCATCAGCCCCGATGCAACAACAGTAGCAGCACCTTGAAACTATAAGTATAAACCCAGAGGCAGCCAGAGTTGGTTTATCTCCCAAACATGGAGCGTTTCCCTCAGCATCTGGTGACTAAAGGAAAGTAAAAGGTCCAACAGACGATGACATTTAGATATGACAGAAGAATTGAGAGATGCAGAGAGTGAACGAAGCACTCGTCCTGTAGATGCAGCAGTTTTCTACCCTGAGGGGAAGATCTTCCCCTGAAACCTAAACAAAGCCCACAGTCGGCTGTGTAACACTATGCATCACACACACACACACACACACACACACACACACACACACACACACACACACACACACACACACACACACACACACACACACACACACACACACTCACACACTGCTCACAGTTACAGCTCTGAATCCAGAATGAGATTAAATAATTGATAAGCAATGCTCTGTGAGATGAATCTGCAGACAAATCACATCGCTCGCCATTTTAGTGGGAAAAGAAAACAGCCGCTCTTAAACAGAGGATCTGGGTCGAGCGCGGCGGCGCTTTTTCAGGAAAACGCACGTTCAACTGCATTGAGGTCAGGAACGCGACGCAGCGACGGCTTCGCTGTGGAACACGGAGCCGACGCTTCAGCACCGGCCTCATCCCTGCAGATAATGGAGCTGCATCCTGATGCCGTTCATCATCAATAAATACAAGACAACCTGGATCCTCAGCAGCTGCAGCCGCTTCAGCACGTAAAAGCTGATTATTAAAAATAAAGATGATTTATGTATGAGGGAAAGCCTTCATCATTCACCACAGTTGTTTATAGTGATCACCCAGAACTTTATTGTTTCTTCTACTATATTAATACTATACTATTTTGTACAATATACTTTTGAAGTCGATGATCTGCACAGAATTCAAAAAAGCAGCAGCTCCCATGACGTGTTGGTGGAGGGAGAGCAGCATATTCCTACCATTCACACATTATCATGGCAAAAATGGAAAAACACGCTTTGAAGATGAATCCGCCGGTCGCCTCGGTTCCCAAACACTGTGGGCTTGTTAAAGCAGAGATGGTGCAACACAGCGGTAAACATCCTCATCAAACACGCGGCTGTAGCGAATACAAGGTGAGAATCTACTGATTTACACCAAGACTAATGTGCAAATATATTCAAATTAAATATAGGTTCATAATTACTTAATTTATATTTTTATACCATTTGTGAACTTTATTATCTTCTTATATTACTTGGCAGTTATCAACCATTGTACATCAGTCCCACACAGAGTAGATATCAGGATAAATTCTGATCCTTCAGATCAGTAAATATGGTTAAAATGTGTTTTTAACAATATATAATGTTTAATTGAGAAAATAAGTTTAACAGAAAATGTAAGAAATTGAAAAGAGCAAACATTAGACTACTTGTAAAAAATGTATGTAAGTGCTGAGGACTGTGTCCCTGAAGATCACCATGGTAACCTATAGGGTTGGTTGGCAGCATCCACTCGTGATGAGCTGAAGGAGGGTCAGTCATTTTACATCAGCTTCCAGCCAGTGAAGGTTCCAGGCGTTAGTCTGTGTCTCAGCCACCAGCACGCTGTCGTAGATCCTACGGTGACGGAACCGGCTCTGATGAAACCACCAGAATCGTTCTGGTTTTGACTGTGGCTGCGCTTTTCTCTGCTCTGCTGTAATAAATCCTGCTGCATCCACTACGAGCCCAGCGGCAGCTACAAGTATGATATAATCTATAGGTGGTAGGTTTAAGCACGCTGAAGCTGGACGTCAGCATCAGCATTACATCAGCATCCCTCACAGTCGCAGGTTAGTTCCTGAAAAGCTAACAGGTCCGAACCTTTTCACTGCAGTGAGTCGGACCGCTGGTTCAGGTGATTGAGCTCACGCTGGTGAACGCAGTAGGAACAAAACACTTAACATAACTCAGCCTGCTTCTTAGCGACACACTCCATGGACCCGTTGACTTGACAAAGCTTAGACGTTTATTTAGAAACCTGTTGGCATTTTATTAGTTACACCTCTGTGGCTGTAGACACACACACAGAGTCAGACAGACGCTCAGTCCTTCTCCTCCACCTTGTTGTGACGAAGGTCCAGTCAAACCTGCTCCTCCCGTCGACTCTCACACACTTCGCTCCCTTCCAGCTCGGAATAGAAAACACGATGGTGTCATTTACTGATTGTCGCTAAACATTCACTGTGTTCCCCCGGAGCAATTTGAGCTTCATCAATTCATTGTAAAGTCTCACACATGACACGAAATGACCGTTGGAAAGTTACATTCACGTCTGCAGAGCAGTGAGTAAGTAGAACGTCCTGTGGCTGCTCTCTGTCCGTGGGGGGTCTAGAGTTTCCATAGAAATAAAGAGAAGCTGGAACACGCTGACGCTTCATAGATGTTTCTCCTGAGAAGCTCTCACTGAAGGAAACAAAGGAGTGAGATGTTTGGCTTCATTTAGTTAAACGCTGATCTGACGTTTCTTATGGAAAATGAAAAAGCACATTTAGAGACTTTTAAGCAGAAGAGGAGTCTAATAATAATAATAATAATAATAATAATAATAATAATAATAATAATAATAATAATAATATAAATAATAATAATAATAATAATAATATAAATAATAATAATAATAATTTAGCCACTTTGATGAAGCTGTACTTTTTTTTTATTGCACAGAATGTGTTTGTCGGGTCTCTCCCCTTTTCTTGTGCTTATTACTTTGACACTAGGCAGAGTAAACATACGGCTGCATGACTTGTGTTTGTAGTTGAGGGATAGTTAAGTGTGGGCCACAGCTCTAAACGTCTGCAGTGGCGGGTGGAGCCGTTCATCAGGTTGGCAGGAAGTATCCATCCTCAGCGGAGGATGGAGCTTGCGGCCTAAAACCGGCCCGATGACAAACCACTGGACCTTCTGAGCTTCAGTTTGCTCTGTTCTCCTTTATATCACACAAATGAAACACCTGAAGAACGTCATGGGTCCACCCGGCAGGGCTTCGGTGGTTCTGGTTCAGACCTTCATGCTGGAAGCGTCTCATGTACATGACTGTGTGTTCAGTGGACTCAGTTCGAGGTTTTCATTCATCTGTGGTCAGGTTTCCAATGTGAACAGGACACGATTACAGTCGAACAGCATGAAGACGCCTTGAAATAACATCCAGTCTGAGAGTTTACACAACACGAAAACAAGACGGTGTACGAGTCCGTGTGAGTCACACGTCGCTCTGTATGTTTGATGTTTGATGCTGGGAGTCCCGGCCGGCCGGAGCCGCGTTGGCCACAGTGCAGTGGTGAAAGTGTGGTGAGTGGAGGCTGCGGCTCCAGCCCGTAGTCAGCACGCACCCAGCGTCCGCCTCTCTGTTCCGCTGGTGCTTGACATGCTTTTGTCTTCTACTTCAGGAGCCACTGATTCACTGAGGGAGAGGGGAGCAGAGAACAGACGGAGGAGAGGGGATAATTAGCAGAGGCGCGCTCAGCGGAGTAGAGTCAAACAGAACAAAGAGGCGCCGCAGGTTCCAGAGGAGAGAACCAGTAAATGTGCCTGAAGACAGATAATGAGAGACAAAGGTAAATAAATAAAATAAAAGTGTCCCAGTTTCCGCACAGCTGTCCCACAGAGGACGGCTCAGAGGAGGTGGAAGCTGGAAAACGGTAACCGCGGCCACAGGTGGATGTTGCACGTGTGTGTCGTCACTTGGTTTGGTGAGTAAACGTAGTCTACAGAACATGACGGGTTCCCGGGGCCTCATCTGAACAGACGGCATCAGCATCAGGACCGGCACCGGCCCACTTCTCTAAGTTTGTTGGTTCAGAAAACAGGCGTGTGATGGTCAGAGGAGACGCATTACACTGGTTCTTGCCTATTTGTCTGTAGTATTAGCGGCTAATTGTGTCAACACATCAGAGTTAGTGAGACACGAGACTGGCAGGTAAGAAGTCATGGGGTTTCCATGACAACCAGCAGCCTGCTCCCAGATCTCCTGTCAATGCTCGGTTCTGAAGCGCAGCCTTCGTTTGTTTGTTAAACTGCTCCGCTCCTTTTTTTAGACTCCATCAACCGCTAGTCCTGTAGCTTCACGCAGACTCCGGCTGTGAGCGCTCAAACATCCTGATCAACCTACAGTGATTATTCTGCTGTTCTATGTTCAATGAAGTGGAATAAACAGATTTAATTCAGTTTAATGTGCTGAGCACAGTCTTTACAGGCTTTATATATATATATATATATATATATATATATATGTGTGTGTGTGTGTGTGTGTGTGTGTGTGTGTGTGATTTGTATGATATATATATATGTGTATACACATATACCATATATTCCTACAGGCCCTTATCAAGGAGAAGCTGAGGCTGTGAAAGCATTGATGTTGTAGAGCATCCTGGGCTCCACTGCATCAAAAACAAACATGCTCACGATGCAGAAGAGGCTCAGTTGTGTTTTGATACAAGGACGCCTCCACCTCCACATCTGCCGTGTGTCATATACTCGCTTCGTCTCTACCGATAACCTCTCCTGCTTTCACACCCTTCGCGTCCTTCGTGGACGTCCTTAACGTCCAGTCCTCTCAGGCCTGAAACCTCACGTCAGGTGTTTCATGTTGTCAAATAAAGTCTTCAAGGCGTTTCATCAGCTGTCAATCAGGCGAAGGTGCTGCAAAAACTGTTCTGTAATGGCGATAAGCAAAGGTGTAATGAGGAAGCCTGAGCTCACACAGTCTGTCTGTTAGTCCTCAGGTTGAAGAGAAGACAGACAAACCCGCCTTGAGATGAACCTTTATTCGTCTCCTGGCGGCCGTTTTAGGAATATGAAGCAGTAAAGATGATTTTGTGCACAATCTGTCTCACGGAGTTTTATGTGTCTCATCTTATGAGCTCCTCTCTCTACTGTCTCTAACCTTTCCCATCCAGGTCCCACTAATCCCAAAGGTGCTGTTGAGTAGGAACAAGGTGCTTTAAATTCCTGACCACTGCTGGCTCCTCTGCCAGCATCACCTGAGATGAAACACACCACAGACTGCGCCGAGCCACAGGACACGTCTTCGGCCTCCACTGCAGCATCGGCTTCTTCAGTTTAAACTATAATAATAATCATGGAGCAAAAATATTTTGCCTTATTGCAGCTAATCACAAATATGTACACCAACACTACAACAAAAAAGCCGGAGGATTTGTGAAGAAAAAAGGCAAATATCAGTCAGGGTTCGATGCACTGATAATATTGTGAGTCATCCTCCACCTTTTACAGGAGGGAGGAGGTCTAAGCACTGGGTCATATCCCATATAAATGATGTTCTGTGCCAAAGCCAACCTGTGACACTCACTGGACCTAAACTCACCATTCCACTGTTGGTTTAATTAGCTACTAACGCAAATGCGGAAACTAATATGAGAGGTTCCTCATCCTTCACAGAGCGAAGAAGGTTCCAAACGTCTCCCACTCACTCATCTGTGGCCGGATGTGAGCAGCTACTGCTCCAAGGAACTTGTTCCAATTCATATTGGACAATATTAAAGGTAAACATGTTGTAAATCAAGACTAGTATACTACACATTAATTATCCCTGGTTGGAACCACAACACGGTGATCTACTGGGCAAGATTACGAGTTCCTGGCACCTACTGGTCCTACGTGGGCGGAACAGTGTCCGGCCTCGGCCACAGGGGGCGACAGAGAGCTACTTGGATTCACAGGTAGGTGTTAAGTTTGGTAAACGATTATTTGTTCAAACATCAAACAAGTCCCTGAAAGTGTGAAACCGATGTGTCCAGTGTCTAAAGCGTTTAACCATCACCTCTGAACCCACCTCTGTACTGCGGCCGGACGGCCCGGTTGTTGGGGCAGTTCCTTCCCTGCTTGCTGAAGTTGATGTTGGTGCGGATGCAGCGCTGCAGCAGCGGCTGCGTGGGCCGCGTGTTGTCGCTCATACTCAGGAAGATCTTGTACGGCTCGTTCTGGCTGAGCAGGCGCAGGGAGTGCATCTGTCGGAGACGTGGGTCGGGAAAGAGGGAAACGGGGAGGTTAGGGTTCAAATACTCCGTCTAAGGGTCACAGGCAAGGTACGAAACGCTGAGCAATTAGCCAGCAACGACGTGGGACGCGGGTCAGGTTCAATTAGCATTTGACTTGACCCATTCACCATCAGCAGGTCCTAAGTGCAGTGTGTGGTACCTGTCTGTCTGTTAGAGGTCTGCGTTCATTCTGTGGGGCTGCAGTCGACTCCAACTCAGAGATGAGTTGGAAAAAGCTGACAGACACGTGAGAACAAAGGCTGAGTGAGTGTGAATAAAGCTGGAGTAGGAGCAGACGGCGTGTGGGAGCGGACTCCATTGATGCGTGCGGCTGAGCTCTGGGAGGTGACGCGTTGACAGCGAGCTCCCTGAACTCAACACCGATATCCAGAGGCTGTTTGGGGCTCGAATCAGGTCCAAGCACATGAACAACGCTGATGTACAGTTAAATACAGAAGTGAAGTGAAGCCCAGGACTGAGATATAGTATAAATATAGTAAATGCTTTAAATACACAAGAATTTACTCCAGTATCAAGAGTAAAAACAACTTCAATCAGATTCAAAGAATGAGATTTTTGAGGCATCTGAGTTAATCCCTCAGGTAATTTACAACAAGCAGAAAAGGTGTCATGAGTCCGTGTAAATGTGCAAAGAGTTGGAAAAATAAACAGAAACACAAATAATCAGACGTGAAACCATGCAAATAAGTTTGTCTGAAGCCTCAGAACCTGCTGCTCATTGAGAGCTCAGACTTCATTACGCTGCGTTTAGGGGCTCCGTTTCATCTCGTTCCCAGTTCGAACGCTGTCGTTCCCCGTTTTAAGCTGCGAACCAAATGAACAATAACACGCGCGTCCTCGCACCTGCATCTGCGTCACATAGACCGGCTTGTTGATGATGATCCAGGTGGACGTCTCGTAGCAGGGGGGCACGGTGATGGAGCCCTCGTACGTGATGTAGCGCGTGGTGTCGGGGTAGAGGTCGGCGATGTTCAGGCCCATCATCAGGAAGGCGTCGTCTGGGGACAGAAGGGAGCGTCGGCCGTGTGTTAGTGAGTCACTGAACAGGGCACAAGAGTGTAATGGAGGGAAGCGACGACAGCGGGACTCCGAAGCCGCGTGCGCTCGCGTAGCCCTGATTGAGTCCCATTAGATGAGTGGCGTCTCCAGAGGCGCAGCTCCACAGCACGGGCTCGTAATGAAACGAAGATTACACTAGAAAACAGGGGGAGACGCATGCGGGGGCTTTGTGTTCAGCTGATGAAGCAGGGGCTCCGGTAGCATCACTTTAAGTTGGGTTCACGAGCGGCGGATGTTCCAGCTCGCGCGCTGTTAAAATACCTGCTCGGCCTAATTATCATTGTTTTAATTAGAGCCAGTGGGCGACACCTGCACACGAGTCCTTCTTACCTTGATAATGAAAACGTCACATGCTCTGATCTGTTAGATATTAAATACAAACATCTTACGCTTGTAGTTGATTCGGGTGATGGTGTCTCTGTTCAGCATCCGGTTGAGGAAGGCGTTGGAGTTGTCAGACAGCTGTAAAAGACAGTAACGACACCGTCAGCCTAGTTCCCCGCACCGTCATCCTTGAATAGAATAATGACCCATAATAAGTTCCAAAGTGAGATCATCAAATCATCAGGACGAGCTTGTTTGTGTGCTAATCAGCGCTTTAGTCGCGGCAGGACGCGCTGACCTTTATGAAGATGGAGATGACGGCGATGCCGTAAGGACTCTTAGCCGCCTCGCTGTAGTTGGCGTAAAGGTCCTGGTTGTAATGAAGCAGCTGGACCTGGAGGACACACGCAGAGCGTTACAAGGTCAACGGAGGTCACGCGAGGAAACCTGAGATTTGAGCTGGTTTAATACAGATGAGCTGATTAAAGGTAGAACTTCTTTGGGTCTAAGAGACGAATGGACGACTTGATTCATCAGTCACTTAATCACTTGAGTCATTTGTTGGAAGAATCTGATGAATCTTTTTTCTAATAGTAATAATTTTATTAGTGAAGTATTTAGTTGTTGCAGATGAGATTTAAAGGGACCCTAAACTGAACTATAACTGTTAGTCAGTGGCTGAAACCAACCTGAGCTTGTTTTTATTTCCCTTAATTAGTAATGACTATTATGTGCTTCCAGCGGCACAAAGTGCTTTTTCACGCGTTATTAAAGCGTCCGCAGGAGGAGCGTCGCTGGTTGGAGCCACTTTCTCTGTAGCGGTCGTCCGCTTTCGGCTGCAGAACCTCAAAGAGACGATGGAACCGACCCCTTAAATCTACAACAGCACCGTCACATCAACGTGTGCTGTAGTGGAGCGTGTTCGTTGCTGTTATGGTCCATTCAAAACAACAGAGTGCTGAAACAGTTACTCTCAACATCCACATGAATATTTAACACAGAGGCTGTAAAGGAACTTTATGTATTTTAGCACTGGTTTGCTGCGCTGCACGTTTCTCCGTGTTCCGTTTTTATTCGCACGGTTGCGGCTAAATGAGCCGTCACCGCTCACGTTGGTGAAGTCCTCGCTCCGAGCCAGAGCTGCAGTCGTTGTGATAGTTGAACGCGTGACAGGACGCGGGGGAGCCTCACCTCTCCGGGAAAGCCTTGTCCGTTGAGCAGATGCTCGGAGCCCATGGAGTCCTCGCTGCCGAAGTGCAGGCGGACCTCCTCCAGCCGGTAGCTGTAGCCCAGCGGACCCCCCGACACGTTCACCAGGTGGGCTTTGTCCGGCCGCAGGGACACGTGGCGCCCCGTGTTGTACATGGTGCCTCCCATCTACGGAAGAGGAGACGGTTACCGTGGAAACAGCCAGACTCATCGCGTCTCATCATATGTTACATCATATTGTCGCTTCGCGGCTCTTTGAGGGGAACGGAGGAGTCGCGTTGTGGAGGATCCGCTGTGAACGCCGTCGCTCTCCATTTGCACCACTGCTGCTTTCATTAGCATCTTTATTTATAAGAGCCACTCTCGCACTCGTTTCATTCTAATCATGAGCGTTTTTTTACTCTTGACATTTGTAATCCTGTTGATTTTGGGTCCAGCTGCTACTAACAGACGCCGAGTGGAAGCGCTTGATGTGCTGCGATGGAAGAAAGGTGTGATTCACCTGATGTTCGCCTGATTATTAGTTAGAGGCCTGAACCTCTAAAAAGCGTCTGTCTACCAAACAAACACAAACGATGAGGTGTGAGATTTTGAAATTTATAGTGATTTTTTTGAGCCAAAGTCTCATTTTACCATCACAGGTGCTGCTGGAGATTGACCTGTTAGAAACATGGCAGCGGTTTGAATCAGAGAATGAAGGATGAACATATTGATAAATACTAGACACAGGCTGCAGAGCTAATACACATTTGAAAAAAATAATCATTAATACATCAAGTAGGATGCGACAACAGCTTAATTACACTGACACCTTGACTCGTTGCCATGACGCCCTGAGGTTTCTGTCTCCATGCGTGGCCCTGTAGCCTCCCCTGAGAGTACCCCACCACTCACACAGTCACATCTGGGAGGCAACAGCTGGAATTGGCGCCGGTTCCCATGAAGTACCTTACGAGGACTGCGGCTCACATAACAGCAGGCAGGTCTTATTGACCTGACAGATTCTGTCGCCTCCCGTCTTTTACTTTGTTACTGTCACTGGTGTCTGCAGGGCCAGTTCCCTCACTAGCTCCACTACCAGTTTAAAACCAAAAAGCATTCAAATGTTCTGTGTACTGTGTCATCAAATTCAAGAAGCAAGAGGTGTTTGAGAGTGTGATAGAGCGATGCATCCGTAAGATACCTGGATGCAGGAGGAGAGACAAGAAACAGGAAACTGTAAAGAGACACAAGTGTTTGTCTGTGGAATTAATAGGAGGCTGTGACGCCTGAATGCTTGAAGCACTGGACATGAAATTTAATGAGGACGGTTGCAGCTTAAGCCGTGCTGTCAGACAAGGAGATGCAAAATGTGTGTGTGTGTGTATATGTGTGTGTGTGTGTGTGTGTGTGTGTGTGTGTGCATCACCTTGTTCTGTCTGAAAATAACTGATCCCAAAACGCTGCCTAACAACTGCTTTTTATTTTGCTCCATTGTGTTTACAGCATAATAAAAGTTACATCAGCTCCAGTGTGTGCGTGTGTGTGCGCGTGTGTGTTGCTCTTCGTTGTCTGAGTTGACGGGCAGACGTGACCTCACTAAAAGCTTTCTGATCTCCTGCCAAACTGATCTTAACGAGGACTATTAGCCTGGAGTTGAGGAGGTGGGGGAGAGAAATCTGCACAGATTACTGGAAACGTTGAGAGCAGAGTTAAACGCGGCCGCTACCATCACTCCCAGCAAAGCCCACAAACTGGGTCCTCGATCCCTCTGTCTCCTGTTATTACTGTTACACTATGGATGTGCTCTGTGCTTTTGATTCTGTTGTGTTCATGGGATTTAACGGCGTTCCTGTATTTTACTATGCAAACTTTACCGCCTTTAAACTGTCACGGTGGATTATTGCGATATCCACCGACGATAAATCGATGCAAAAGTGAAACAAATTAGCAGAAATGTCACAGGAACAGAGTGAAGACAGAAGATAATGGGAAAATCACTGAGCCACGGTGGACGCGGCGAACGGCAGCGGGCCTCCGTCGTGTTTAATGCGACGTCCTGTTTAGCTGTTTCCATCCCACACGTTCACGCGAAGAAAAGGTTCAGAGCGCGCGCGGCGTTGCCGGTGCGCGTTAAAAGCTTTTAACAGCCACAGATGTGGACGGGCTGAATGGAACATTTCACTGTGACCCGTCCGCGGTGCGCTTCACCCACTTAGCGGCTCGGCGGCTGAACAACAGCCCGCGTCTCCGTCTGAGGAGGCAACGGAGGAGGGCTCCGAGTCCCGGAGCCGCGGGCTGAACCGGCGCCGCAGACGCCTGCTTCGTTTGGACCGGATTTAGCCGGTGTCTGGAGCGCAGGCGCAGGCGCTGAAAGCGTCCGTCTCACGTTTATTGGCCGGTTGTGACAAATCCTGCTGCTGATTGCCGAGACGCAGTCTCCATTACGCGTCTATTGATTCAAGGCCGAGCGCCGCAAAAACACAGAGAACCGGAGAAAGATCCGCAGCTTGTTTGTGATGAAGCAGAAAGATTTCAGTTACAGCTGTAGACTAAATCCTCGGCTTATATAGAATACAAGTCAGAATTATACAATAGTAAAACTTAATTAAAATAATTACATCAATAAATTTGTCTATAACTTGTGAATGGAAAAAAATGAAAATAAAGCCACTCAGAACGAACTACTTGCCATTAACAGCTATTTATTTGATTGTATTCATCATCAGCCGCTGATGTGGATGAAAGCGGCCGCATGCGTATGGACTCATGCTCCGTTTTGACTCACACCCTTTTCTGTGTCAGTAGAATCTTCCGTGTACAGAACCAGAACCTGGAGGCGGGTCCTTCCCTCAGCTCCAGTGTATGATGCATCCATCCATCACGTCCGCCTCGTTCTCCACAGGCCGCGGCCGACGTGTTCTGACTCCGGACCGACTCCACTGACGGACAGCTGTTGTTGCCGCCGTCCGAGGATCTGGGCTCAGATTTACTCATTTTTATTTACTTTCATTCCGTACCAGATGCTTGGACGTGTTGCCCAAACCGCTGAGACGCATGAACGTGTCCTCTGATGTGCTTTAAACGCTGGGATCCAGCGTGGTAGAAGCCAATTCAGTTCGCTTTGCATAAGATCCAGTGAGTCTAAGTCGTTTTGGAGCCCGGCGCTTGTCTTCATCCCGTCACACAAACATATGCGGACGCTCCTGTTGGGTTTTGTTGGCTCATTAGTTCCTACAGTACTTGAGAGCAAAGTCTCAACAAAGCTCTTTCTGTTTAATTTTCATTTGTCTCTGATAAATGTAAACGTTTTCGTCAAGCTGTTGCTTCTGCACATCATCCGACCAAAGCGGCGCTGAAAACAGATTCATCTCTCCGCTTCTGTAACATAAATATTCATAACACTTCTTTGCAGAATTTATAAAATCTAAATAAGTGTGTGAAGGAACGGTTTGTTCAGAGGCCAATCGTCTCTGAGAATCTCTTGATCCTAAGATCATTAAATTGTTTTCTCATAAACTATTTAGTAAAATGTGATTTTCACGCGTCAGACGTCACGTTAGCATCATGCTGCTCAGTTTCCACCCTTTTCGCGTGCGCTTCCGACAGCAGTGACCCGTGACGTCGACTGATCCATCCGCACGCGGATGCACCTGCTCCCACAGCGCCGCGTGACATCAGCGATCACCTGAACGAAGCTCGCGGTCCGCGCTCATCCTGCATCCCGTCCATCCTGCACAGCCCGTGCTTTCTGTCACCTGATTCACTCGCATCCTGTTTGAATCACTTCCTGTCTTCTCGGCCCTAATCCCTTTTAATCACACACACCTGGACTCCTCTGTCGCGGTCACGTTGCCTCTCCAGTCCACGTACACCATGTTGTATTTGTGACCTTGTTTCTTTCCTGCTTCTGCTTTGAAGCGGTCTGTGCATTCTGGATTCTCTGATCTAGTCTGACCTTTGTAACCGATAAAGTGAAGGACCGGATGGGAGACGAAGCATTGATGTTGCTGATTTCTCTTTATTACTGACACGCTGTCTGACAGGCGTCTTCTTCTGTTTCTCTAATTATAGCAGCTGTATTTCCTTTTTTTATGTGTTATATGTTTCACCTTCTTTTATGTCTCTATAATAAGCTTCCACGTTTCATTAATAATCCTGTGATCGGTGCATGTTGATGCCTGTTGGACAAACGCAGCCCGAGCAGCACAGGAGAATCAGTGACTTCAACCTGCTGAACTAAAACCACCAAACACACCTGTGCAGGTCTTTCAGGTGCATGAAGAGAAGTGTGAAAAGTTCAGTGTTGCTGCAAAAATATATGCAAATGTTTCCTCGAAATGTTTAATTCACAAAGAAGCTGATGAGGATGAGCAACTGAGGGCAAAGAAGCCGGAGCATGACGGGGGACGTACGTGGGTAACAAGCAGCTCTACACACGACACACCTACACAAAGGCAGAGGCCGTTTCTGACTCTAATCTGTGAAGCTACAACTACACAACTGCACAACTACACGGCAAACACTTGCCCTCAATTTATGTTATCATCTCCTTGCACACGAAATACATTTTCTCTTCCGTTATCTCCCAATCACACACACACACACACACAGACACACACACACACACACACACACACACACACTCTCTCTTTCTCTCTCTCTCGCCCTCTCTCTTTCTCTCTCTCTCTTTCTCTCTCTCTCTCTCTCTCTCTCGCTCTCTCTCTCTCTCACCAGGACAGATGGCTGTGCTATGCGCTCTCACTCAGCAGATGCACGAGACCATTAATCATGAAACCAGCCTCAAACAGAGAGTTTAACTACAGTTGTGGTTCTTCCTCATACATTTCTCCCTTGAAGATCGCTGGAGCTGCAGCTGGTGTAAACATGGCAACAAACAACAACAACAATCATCCTTTTTACAGCATTGGTCATATTTCTCCAGCAGGTCCAGGCTCAGGCTCGTTTATGCCCAGTCTGAGTGTTCTAGGCTACCTCTGGGTGCTAGCCTTGATCTACTGGCGCTCATGATAAGAAAACGGCACCATCTTTGTTTATCGCCCCTGGATCCATATTTTAGGGTCCATGAGGGGATTAAACTGTCAGTTATCGCCAGTCACTTTGGGAAACTAGTCCTTGGATGTGGGTTAAAAACTATAGGCTCATCCATCAACACAGAAAAGGCAGAAACAGCTTCAGTAGGTGTTTTATAAGCAGCACGTACACCTGGAACCGGGTCAAGAGTCTATTAGTGTTTGGAGAACTCTGAGGCCACTCTGTGGGTCCACAGACATGCAGTTACTGAGTGAGTGAGTGAGTGAGTGAGTGAGTGAGTGAGTGAGTGAGTGAGTGAGTGAGTGAGTGAGTGAGTGAGTGAGTGAGTGAGTGAGTGAGTGAGTGAGTTGCTTGCACTGTCATACTCATTGTTTCTGTGTTCACGTGTTACTGAAGTTCTTTATTTAATTGTGTCATGTTTTTTTTGCATTTAATCATTTCCAGACCTTTATCTGACCATTATGTGCCAGCTGCCAAAACTACACACTGATTTCATGTTGTGGGTGGAATATGACTACACGTCTTAGCAGCTCTTCACAGAATATGACGGGGAGGTCAAAGGTCGAGCACATGGGTGAGGAGTACAAATGCCAACAGTCACATCGCTACAGTCCTGAGCAGAGAAGAGAACATAGGTTTGTGAGGCCCAGTTCTTGGACAACTCTCCCATAAACCCATGAGTCCCCAGCTTCTATTATAATGCAGGGTCCCTGTTTGGAATGAAATTGAGGCTTTTGTCCAAAGCTTTTGTCCAAATCAGGCCGTGGTTCGTCATATATGAAACACCCAGGTACAATATCGCAATGCCTGAAAATTATAATAGAGGACCTTTAACAAATGCGTGTGAGCATATTCAGTGCGACATTATTACTGCTGTGTCATCGTAACTGCAGGATTCAGATGTGTGACGAGTCGACTGCGAGAAGAGCCACAGCTTTTACAAAACCAAAACAGAACACAAACAGCTGTGATCAAAGCATTTCGATGCACTGGGAAAGAAAGAACACATGATTTCACAGTTGATCAAGTGGCTCCGAGGAAATCCTACATGGCTTCCCCATAACACAGGCAGCGTTTAACTCCCACCCAGAGTTACATAAATAGGCTACAAGCGACCTGCGGGCTTGTGTAAGACAATCCCACAGGTCGAATCCTGGTGAGATAAACAACAGGGATGGTTTGATTCAAATCTCCTTTAAAGCCCGATCGTGGACACAGCGTGTCTGAAACATGGTCGAAGGCTGGTCGGCAGAAAGCTGCAGCCTGTTAATGTCTTTTTGAACACATTATATCAGTACAGAGTGATACAACAACAACAACAGCCTCCATCCGTTTACAACATGATCATTAACATATATATGAGGTAAAGACGGTGTGGACACACACAAATTCATTTGCATTATAATTACACCAGGCCGATAACTGCAGTATAATAAAACAGAATAAAATGATCTTGTGAATGTATTAACGTGAGCTCAGCACATTGTTACTAATCCTGGTCTCTCATTTGCTCAGGCGACCTACATCCAGAGGAGGAACATCTGGTCGCGTTGCACCCGTCTCTGAACGGCCGTGTGCTAAAGAAACCACGATTAGCTGATACCGCTCTATGGAAAAACAAAAACAGCTTCTACTGGTCTGAACCTGAAGGTCAGCAGCCTCTCACGGTTTTCATGCTGCCAGTGGGGCGATACCAAATACTAATTCTGAAAAATAATGAAATGTGCTAATAGCATGTAACTGAACCAATCTCCCTGAGGAAGTAGTTGCAGTTGTTTGTTAATTTTGAAACTTTGAAACCAAAAGCAAACTGGACTCACCACCTACACATTTATTTAATTACACTGAAAGGAATGTATAACACAGTAATACCACTTAATGACACAGGCCCCAAGCCTATATGGTTTACTATTACCATAGAATGACTCCAGAAGCCTGATCAACCCATTAAACCCATTATACATTAATTTATCAAGGATTAAAAGAAGGAAAAAGCTAGAGAAAGAATTAATCTGTATGAATATATAAACGTTACAGTGTCACATTTAAAACATTCAGATAAATTATAAATTTATATATTATATAAAAATAATATATATATATATATATATATATATGTGTGTGTGTGTGTGTGTGTGTGTGTACATGGATATGTTCTCTCTCTCTCTCTCTCTCTCTCTCTCTCTCTCTATATATATATATATATATATATATATATATATATATATATATATATATATATGTGTGTGTGTGTGTGTGTGTGTGTGTGTGTGTGTGTGTGTGTGTGTGTGTGTGTGTGTGTGTGTGTGTGTGTGTGTGGAGGGGCCAGTCTGTACAACCTGCACTCTTTTCCTACAATAAACCCATTTTGTGTCTGTGATTCAGTGATAATGCAAAACTTACTGCAAGTAAAATATCCAATCCAACATCCAAACATCCTATAATAATGCCTTTAGTACTTTATATTTGGTTATTTGGTATTAACCGCTACTTTGAAAACAATACTGCTCGTCGGTTTCCTGTCCATGATGGATCTCAACACGACTTAAGTCACAGATCTAAACTGTGTTTTAATGGTGATTTGGAGGATTTCTGCTGCGCAGATTAATTGTGATTCCTGTCTAAGGGCTAAAACTGTAAAGCCTCCTGAGCCCAGTGCAGTCAAATGCAGCTGGGAATGTGAAAGCCTGCGGATATGGATGAAAGGCACATAATCACTGTCAGACAGCAGTTTGTCTGTGTCTTGATTTAGAGAATGTCTCCTGTTCTGCTCTCAGCCACTGGTGATGAATCAAAGCCCGGTTCTGTCAGACACCGACAGCTGGGCTTTTATCGGAACCTTCCATGAGTCCTGTCACTAACTCTCAGCTGAGAAGTCACCTTTTAAGACCGTGACCTCACTCGAGCACATCTGAAGGACGATGGCGGTTCCTACCTTACGCCCTCCTGTGTTGATCCTCAGAGGCGTCAGGTGGGGGTCAAATATCATGTGACTGGTTTCGATGTCGATCGGCGACTGCCTCTTCCCGATGGCACAGAGGTTCCAGGCCGAGTTCACCAAACCCCAGAAGGATGGGACTGGTGTAGGGAGAGAGTAACAGTTATTATGGTGTGTGTGTGTGTGTGTGTGTGTGTGTGTGTGTGTGTGTGTGTGTGTGTGTGTGTGTGTGTACAAGCTTAAAAACAGAGATAAAGTGAGCGCAGCTTCATTATAATGGGCCACAAGTAGCAGGGAGATCAGGGAGATTTGAATTTACATATTGCTTCATTAAAATCTGACTTGAAAACTGTTTTCATTAAAGTCTCTGGGTTATTATCTGAAAGTATAACTAGCGTAGAGAAATACAGTGAAGTCTGCCAAAGGTTCTCCCACTAGTTTTCATCACGTGCAGCACAGAGGTTCAGGATAAATAACCTGTGGCCTCAAAGGGCTGAAGATAATGTAAAGGAAAACACAGGATGGTTTAGTAGTAACACAGACACCCTGAGATTTAACACAGTTATATAACTATACATTAAAATGAAGATTAGTATCAGTGTGTAAATTGCCTTGAGGTAACTCATCATCCTGGTGATAACAGCTTCAGTAAACTAAAGCTGAAGCAGAGGGATCCCTGGGCGTGAGATCTATAATCTCTGCAGCTTTGTTGTAGATCTGCCTCTGAGTCTCACATCAGCTGGACCGGAACCAAACACCTCCAAGAAAAGGCCACTAATCCTAATCTGCTTCCCCACCTAAGCTGCTGGAACCACCAGAACCACTGCCAGTGGATCAATACGTGGTCAAAAGGTTAACATTCACACAACACCTAGTTATTTGGCAGATGTGAATGCTTCCACTGTGTTTCTCTCTCCGCCATCAGTGGATCCTCTGTCATAACATAGTTCTGATCCAGTGGTGGAGGATTGGAGGCCAGTGTCAGGGTACTAGTTACACTAATGCCAGCTGGATGAGCTGTGCATCATCTAACGTTGCATAAACAGAAAAAGAGATTAGTCTCTCTCTTCTCACTCTGCAACTCCCCCCCAAACCACACACACACGCACACACAGCATTAAATAGTAGGTTATAAGGCCTGGCCAGCATGTTTACAACAATGATACCACACAGATATTTATCGCACACTTTAACTTATTGATGATTTTTTTTCTCTTTCCAGACTGACACCATACATAGTCAAAGATGAGAGGGATAATCACCAGCTGAAGTCAGTAAAACAGCTGCCATTACGATCTACAACCAGCAGCCTCAGATGGGACTCAGTCAAACGATAATAGGAACATGTTTAATCTGAATCATCCGAACTTGTGTCTTATTTATTATATATTTATTTTTTTAAATAATATGTATTTTCTGTTTGTCATCGTCTCTTGTTCCATTCAGTAGGGGAATGAAGTGACAGATGTGGCAGCGCTGACCTGTGGAGTGAATCCTGACCCCTGAACGCACACAGCTGCACGGAAAAACATTACACCACGTGTGTAGTGTACAATTCCTCTGGCTGTTATGTGGTAGCACCTGACTGAACGAGACATGAGGTTACAACATCCAACCAGACCTTGAGGTGACAAATCTGGAGACACTCTAACAAAGTATTTGATGGACCTGACTGACCTTTGAGCAAAATCTAACCTTGAATATCTAAGTAGATACAATGTTGAAAAAATCCTTTCAAGGCTTACAATGTTATACAGTGTTAAGGTCTGACAACACCCAGTTGTTTAGTCACTTTAAGTTTCTGAGCTGTAAATATGTAAATATGTCTTATTCTGTTTTGTTTTTCTTGCAATCCTGCACAATTCCTTTGCTGTCGTCCTGTAGCTGTTCCAGCAGTTGAATTTCCCCGCTGTAGAATCAATAAAGTTTATCTTATCTTAACTTGTCTTGTAGCTGATATTTCCTCTAGAAGTGACTTTGAATCACGTCCCTTCTACTAAAATGTTGAAGCAAACCTAAGGAAATTCCTTTAGAGTTTTTCTGAAGAATCAGTGGATGTAGAACTATGTGAAGCATGACAAAGATGGGAAGTTCAAACTTTGACTTTAGGAACCTCCATAAGGTTGATAATGTCTAATCTGACTAATGATGATTAATTACAGCGTTGTCTGTTATCTACCCTGAAATAAATGTAATAGAGTTAAACAAATTTAAGTTGGAATTATCTACAGTGTACACTTAACCTGTATCCATAAACAAAGCATTTAACAGTGATAGGTCACCCAAGCAGAGTGTGCTCCACGGGCTCCTAACCAGCAATGACACCCACCCAGGGCAGAGTAGTGGAGATAAGACAGAAAAACAGATGGAGAGATGAAGGAACCAGAAGGAAGGAGATGGAGGGAGGAAGCCCTGGAGAACATCTGTAATATTCATGAAGACATAAATGGTTTGGAAAGAGCTACAAACAGACAAACAGGCGACGGGACAAAGACACTTGAGGATAATCACTGTCAGACAGCAGTCTGACAGTGATTGAGGGTTTGAATCCCACTTTACTATGACTTACTACTACTATGACTTTACTATACTTCTTTCAGCCTGTCTACCGTTAATGCTGTTTGACTCAACAGCCACAGAGTTGGTCAGAAGCACATTTTAACTGGTTCTGTAGCTCAGTGGTTAAACTGTTGAGTTTTGCATTTAGAATTGGAGGTTCAAATCCCACTTTTGACCTGAGTGAGCTGTGCTGCTCCATCATCAATTCTGAAGCAGTTTCTTTGCATGTGTCACCATCTAACGTATGTCACCTTCTAAAATCCGCTTTATCTTAGTCTTTCTTTCTTAGTTCCCACCACTAAAATTATTCCAGTGGCAACAGACATCGAAAGCAAACTATCACGAGGTAAAGATGTGGGTTCAAGTCCCTCTGAAGGTACGTCTCAAAGTTTAAGTGTGTGGGGGGTGTAAAACAATACAAATGCATTGTGGGTTCTCATCATCGTCAACAAAAGGGTAACAAAGGGCTGAACCAGCTTTTTTTGCAGCACATACTACTGTATGACTTGTTTGTGATACAATCAATCCAAAGTGACCCAACTCTCACAAAACAGACACTGAATAAATTGGGTACTTGAAGACTTTAGTAGTGTAAGTTTGCCAATTTCAGAGCCGATGTTTTACAGCAGTAACACACTGGGCGGTCATAAAGTTTGTGAACGCTCATATTAACCTTTCACGTTCTTTATGGAAGCAATTCATCCTGTAAAATGACATCACATTATCAGCTGCTGCTACAGTGGAAGCCATTATAGAAGAGCCTTATCTGGCATCCAGTGTGTGTTGGGACTGCAGCGCTGTGATTCTGTCTGTCTGCAGGGCTGCAAACACTAATACAAAGATTTGTCTATTTGTTTATTTGTAAATCAATGATGGGACTTCCACTGATTATCTCTCCGTCTCTACAGCTGTACAGTTGTATTCTACTGATGCACATTCACCGGTTAAAAATATCTTCATATGCAGTTTTCCAGCTCAGCTTGTTTCTCATCAAAGGAGAAACAGCCTGTGGGACTATAACAAGACCACCTGTGTCGCTATAACCAGCATTAAATTAGATCCTGAGGGATCGGAGCCTGAATCTTTAACACGTTTACATTTAGAATATATTCCATAAAAAACCTTATACTACTAGTACTGAGACAGACAACGTCTTAGTCAGAGATTAGCTGCTCAGGTGCAGCTGTTCCTTTACAATACGACTTGATATAACTGTATCCAACTGAACATAACAATAAACCATACGTAGAGTCAGTCACCAAAAAAGAAATGGTTTAAAAGTGGTCAAATGTGGTAAAATGTGATCTCTGCACATCATCTGTCTGAAGTGTAAGCTGTGATCACAGAGAATCCGTCCATTAGCGTCCCACTAAAGCAGCATTAGCTCAGCTTAGCCACGCAGAGGCTAGCAGCCGTTTCTCATGTACGTCCAGTGTGAGACAGTACGTTCCTCAGGAGCAGGGCGTTAGTGCCGCGGCCTCAGGGTGTCCAGTAGGAACAAATGTTCTGATATGAATGAGTTTCAGGAAACTGCAGGTCAGGTGTCATTGTAATAAGATTAGGAAAGACTTTTAAGTCCATTAGGAAATACTAATCCCTTAATTAACAAATGTCTCGGAGCTTCTCTGTTTTCATTTTCCCTCTCGCAGCAAAAAGGTTTGAAGCAGTTGCCAATGCAGCAACAGTTTTAAGTGACTGAGCACAATTCAACCTTACTTTTGGTCGCGAAGAAAAACGATCCGGAGTTTAGAAGATGGGTTTTAGTGCATGGGGACATGAGCAGCGTGTCATACAGTCTAAGAGGCTGGGTGAGTGTTTGCAGGCTGTGATCCCTCAAAGTAAATCTGCTACAGCTCCGCTGGTGTTCAGGTTCACCGTCAACAGGCCGGTGTCACAAGAACAAATGAATGAGAAACAACCGAACCGAATCAGCTTAGATCAGACAGAACACTCAGCTGGAGAATAACAACGTGCAGCACAGGAGCTCATACTGTACAAACACGCACAGATGCATTCAACTTGTGCTTTTTAAAATCCATCCAATGGCTGGTTTGCGCTGTGCTGCTCCCGCTACTCGGCCTTTGGGTGGAAGAACAGAACTGACAGGATGAAAATGACCTGGATGAATAAGAGCCCTCACACACACACAGGCACCGGCGGCAGGAGCAAAGAAAAGCAGCTGCTTTTTAGAATCAGACAACGAGAAGCGTTGCTCTACCTCCGTTCTAGTTGAGTCATTCATTTTAATTAGAGATGCTTTTTTTTAATCATTATATTTCTGATCCCTCGTTTCAATCTTTCTGTCTGAAATGTCTTCTGAGCTGCATCCAATCTCATTTTTTCTGCATCATTTTCTTGACGCTGGAGCCTCACCAGCGTGTTCCAGCATCTCCTCCTCTCAGATCCTGTTTCACATCCGACGCGACTTAAAGAAACAGACTTTTAAAGAATAACACTGAGCAGCAGAAGTATTCCGTGTGTCACACAGTAATCTCACATTAAGACGCTTCAAAGGGCTTTTTGAACAGTGTGGATAGAGGAGGAGGTGGAGGTCCGTGTAGGAATTACTGAGACATGAAGCAAGGCCGAGCTAAAAAAAGGGATTTTACATGGGACTGATGTCAGCATTGAATTTGTACAGTCACAAGCTAATCCCACAATTCTGGGTGAAATGAAATGATTAACGTGACGAGTGAAGAGTTATATGTAGATTAGATTATTATTACATAATTCAACCTCAGTTATTTTGTGATTACTCTGAAATAGGTTCTTTCAATAAGAGGTTGATTCCCTCACAAATAATGATGAAAACAGTTATCTGGAGTTAAACATGAGGAAAGATTAGCTCCATATCGCATTAAAAGAACTCTTCTCCCTCTTCTCTCTCCGATCGACACAGATGCTGCTGGAGGTTTCCTTCGTTAGAGGAGTCTCTCGCGCTTTGTGCAGCTGAAGGAGGACGGAGGGTTTCAACAACAGTGGGACGCTGACGAGCCTCCTCGCTGCGTTTAACCAACCTCACGACACAAAGCTTCTATTTTAAGGCACAGGACTGGGCTCAACTGGAATTAACTGCATGACAGTGTTATACAGAGAGTCCACATCTGTTGACTGGCTGCTCGAGCCCGCTGCACAATAAAGGTTCAGTCGCTCCTGAATGCATATAAAACTTCCTTCTATCAGCAAATACAGTGAAGAGTCACAAACAGCTGGAGCAGATGGGGTCAGAGCTTTGTTTAGAGGTTTGGGGATCAGAACCACACCTGGAGCGGCCGCTGCAGACGGGAAACTAGGAGGCGTCACCAGCCTTGGCTTCGTTTGAATGTGTTTAAACAGTGGGAGATGAGGTGTGACTACCTTTCTGAAGTGGCACCTAAAATAGTATTACTCATTCAGAAAAATGCTGCTCGCAACTGTGAGCATGGCAGCAAAACACCGCCGCAGCCTGCAGCTTCCAGCCCCATTAACAAAACATGAAAATAGGAGGAAAGCAGGGCTTCAAGTTTGAGAATGACTAGAAGGGACAACTGAGGCGATGGGTCCTCTTTGTACTGATGGAGGTGAGTTTGCAGCCGGAGTTTAACCAAAGTTTAATCACAAACGGAATCAGTGCCATTTTATGTTTTTATTCCCAAAGGTCCTGACACTAAAAGTAACACTCTAAACCCAACCAGTGGGAGGAACAGTGACAACACGACACATGGAGTAGATGCAGTAAAACGAGGAGGTGTGACGGACGGTCTGAATGTGAGACTCCAGGATCCTGATGCTGCTCATTACACTCCTGACAACAGATCTGAGGCTTAAAGATCCTTCTGCTGTTACACAGTCCGTTAATGTTCCTGCTTAAAACCCACCCAGGATCTGACTCTCGTCTCCCATCTCTTGCCTCCCGCCTCCTTCCTACTGTATCCTGCCTTCTATTTCCTGCGTCATGTCTCCTGCCTCCTATCTCCTTCATCCTTTCTCCTGCTTCCTGTCTCCTGCCTCCTGACTCCCGTCTCTTGCCTCCCGTCTCCTGTGTCCTGCCTCCTATCTCCTTCCTCCTATTTCCTGCCTCCTGTGTCCTGCCTCCTATCTCCTTTCTTCGATCTCCTGCTTCCTGTCTCCTATCTCCCTCCTCCTGCCTCCTGCCTCCTATCTCCTTCCTCCTATCTCCTGCTTCCTATCTCCCTCCTCCTGCCTCCTGCCTCCTGCCTCCTATCTCCTTCCTCCTATCTCCTGCTTCCTATCTCCCTCCTCCTGCCTCCTGCCTCCATGTAGGCAGCTATGAACCAGCAGGGGAGCACTTCTAGGCTCATTAGTAATCTTCTACTGTACATGCAAAATTAGAAAACAATCATAAACAATTATTATGATAATAAAAGGGTTTCTTTCCGTTCTACAAACATTTGTTTTATAGCTGCAGAGGAAAGCTGATCTGCAACTAATCATTAAGAGTCTTTTACTGTCATTCTTCCACCACTTCCCATCTTTTTGGGTTATCAGGCCATTTCCCTGAATATTTCAGGAATATTTGACAGCAGTCACGACTTGCATACAAAAATGTCTTTCAGTTAGTCTGTCTCAAATCAGGCTGGAATACTTCTACCACTGCAGCACTACTTTAGGTAACTGTGGCCGTCCTCACCTCTGCTCCCTTCTCAAACAAAACATCAAACGCCTGGGAGGATTTTCATTACGTTTGGATACTTGTCCAGGCTGGTTCCACACACGCGTCAGAGCCCTGAACTGTTCTGCTTCTCTCCTTGGTTTGTGCTGCTATTTATTTGTTATTTATTCCCCTTTTATTTTCCCCTTAATATTTCAGACGTGGCTGCATGGGTTCTCCTGGCGGACGCCCCCGGCCTCAACCCTGGACTAAGGACAAATACAATTATTTCAATTTTTGTTGACTCAAAAAGCATTTTGCTATCTGCAATCTGTCTGTAATGTTGATGGTGGTCAACACAAAGAGGAAAACCATGATCATTTTATCTAAAACCTAATTGACAGCAGAGTGTGTATTTGTTGAACTGCACCTAATGAAGTGGCCGATGGGGCATCTTCACTTTGAATGTTTGAGTCTAGACTCTCTGCCCTGCGCGTCTTTAATGGGAGGTTTTCCACAGAGGCTTAGTTGAGCTGAGCTGCTACAACCACAACAGGGACAAGTGATGATATCTGAGGTCTTGACCTCCTTCAGTCGTCACTGGGGATTTACAGCCATCTGCTACCGAAGCTCCCATCTTCGCTGATATCTTTTTGTGCGTGTATGGTTTGCGCAGACGAGGCCCTTATTTGTTGAGTCTGTCTTTTTATCACTCGCTCCTCCTCTGGCGTCTCCCCTACATCATATGAGATCCTGTCAGCCTGCGTGAGTCCCAAGACGCGAGAGATGGTGAGACCATGAACACATCTCCCATGATCTCCCCCTGGAAACGCAGGATTCATTATCCGTCAAATCTATCAATAAAACAACAAAATGTAACACTAGGATAAATCAGAAGGAGCTACAGCAGACCTATATAATGACAAGTATAGAAGGGGAATAAATTACAGTGCGATAACAGGGAGCATGCGTGGGCTGTAACAACAATTACATAACAGTGAGTGTGAAATGAGACAAAAAGACGAGGAGCAGGAAGATTCTGTGTTTGTGATACAGACAGAAAGAAGAATGGAGACAATAGAAATCTAAATAAAGGGTTCAGTGTCTGATGTTTAGAAAGAGGCAAACTGGAGGCATTCACTCTGAATGATGCAACCTCTCACTATTAAATTAGTGGAGCTGGGAGTCAGCAGCTGAAGTGTCGGTAGATGATGTGGGCAGATGATTGCAGGGCTCGTTACTGATTAGCACGTCCTCAAACAAACCAGTGAGCACATTGTAATTACAGTAAAGCTAAAACACAACGTCAGGAAGCCGTGACATCACCAGCCGCATCAGAACCAGCTGCTGGGTCGACCCGCTCTGGAAGGAAACACCCTCACCTTCAGCTGCGACTTCCAGCTTCTGATTGACTAAAACACACAACGCTCCAAATGTCCACTGTAGGTTTCAGATGCAGGTTGAAACTTTGGTTTGGTCCCATATGGAACAAGATGGTTGTGGTTCTAGTGCGACGGTGCATTCGCATCAGTGTGTTTTGTGCCAAAGCACCAAAAGGATGAACATCAGCCGAAAAAGCTGCTGCAGCGCTTTGTAGTATGGAGAAAATGACTGAATGAAATATTGAACTAAGAATTATCGACAAATGAAAAAAATTGATCAACATTAGACGCAGCCCTAGATTCTTCTAAATGGAGTGACTGACTTCAGTAATAATTGTTGAAAGCTTTTACAGCAGGTAGGTTACATTTGATCCTAATTTCCCGGGCATCGCTGGAGCTCGGCAGAAGCAATAACCCACAGGCTGATCATCCAGTTGCTCGTGTGTGATGCTAAATCTAAATTCTGCCACACGTTGAAATGTGCAGGCTTTAGGTCATTTCTACATATTTATACATGTATGTTAAAACTTAAGTCACTGGTGTGGTTAAACCCTTAAGGAGCTGCAGCACTGGCCTGTTTTCTTGGAACGCTTGTGTTATTGTTAATTCCACACAATAGAATCTTGTGCCCGGTTCTGTTTGTAACTGGATTAAACGTGTAGCAGAGCTGTGAGGAGCAGGAACGTGGGGGATGTTCTCTGCCAGCTGGGAGTCAGCAGCATCTAACCCAAAAAAACAGGAACGTGCAAACCTACATTCAGCAAATGAGAGGAAGTTTATTCCTCTGCTCCTTCGTTAATTTTAGCTCAGCCGTCTTCTGGCTGTAAACACTGGAGGGAGCTGAAATGTAGACCGGCCAAATCCTCTGAGCTCTGCTTCATCCTCGTCCCCGCGTTATCCCCCGGTGGAGGACACCAAGTTTCCCTCATCATGCTCGCGTCTCCTTTTTATCACCAAACCTCCCTCCCTCCTCCTTCTTTCCTTCCTTCCTTCCTTCCTTCCTTCCTTCCTTCCTTCCTTCCTTCTTCCTTCCTTCCTTCCTTCCTTCCTTCCTTCCTTCCTTCCTTCCTTCCCTTCTTCCTTCCTTCCTTCCTTCCTTCCTCTTTCTTTCTCTCTTTCTTTCTTTCTTTCTTTCCTTCCTTCATTCTTTCCTTCCTTCCTTCCTTCCTTCCTTCCTTCCTTCCTTCCTTCCTTCCTTCCTTCCTTCCTTCCTTCCTTCTGTCCCTCCTTCCTTCCTCCTGTAATTCCTTCCTGCTCCGTCATTCATTGTCGTGAGCCACATTGCCTGAGAGCGACTGCAGAGCTGGCAGCAGAGACCTGGAACTCAGTTAATTAATTGCCTAAAACAGTTTGATTATTATTTAAAGGTCCGCCTGTTGGGCCCCCGCACCACATGTCTGCAGCAAAAATAGATCAACATTCTTCTCTCAGAGCTTATACAATCACAGCAAAAGACAATCCTTGCTTCCTATATGAGATGGAGACATTGTGAGGATACGAGCGCTACAGTGGGAACAAAAGTCAAATGTGAAGGAAACGTGGGATCCAGTTGAGTCAGTTTGCAGCAATAAATGGCTGTTTATGCATGAAATGATTGATTTATGTGACAAATCCAGCAAATTATAATATGGTCATTATTTAAGATCAGGTTCCAGCACAGGCTCTAAAATGCAACGGTCCTAATTTGCTGACAATAAGAGCCTGCGTGTGTGTGTGTCCTCACGATTCCTCTTAATCATTTCCATGCTGTGTTTATGAGCCAAATCTATTTCTGTCAGAGCAGCTTGTGTGTCTGAAGCATCGCACATACTTATATACGTTAATGTTTCCTATGGCACTGGATGTAGTTTATTGACAGATGAATCAAAATCAATAATTCAGTGGGATTTTTATACGTCCTGTCAGATAATAGAACAAGGAACAAATTGTGATTTATTGTTTGTGCTACGTGCTGTGAATACTGTCCACATTCAAAGCCCGACAGAAGAGGAGCAGCATCTGCGTGTGTGGAGTAACGGGGGAGCAGCCTGTGGCGGGTGGAGCTCTGTGTTTGTGCTGGTTCAGAGTCAACGCTCCCTCGCATCTGGGTCATTCCAGCATCTATCAGCTCCAAGTGGAGCTGCTGCAGGATCCAGACACGTTTCCACCAGTGTCGTCCCCAGTGATGAACCGATAGAATAAGTTTGAATGAGGCCAAATCCGACGGTTTAGAGTCACAGAACTAGTTACCACTTAACAAGGCAACAACATGGCTTCTATTACTTTTATTATTATTATTATTATTATTATTATTATTATTATTATTATTAGTAGTAGTAGTAGTAGTAGTAGTAGTAGTAGTAGTAGTATTAGTATTATTATTTTATTATTGGAGATAGATTTTGCATCCGTGCCTCCTGAAAATGATGCAGTATTCATGGGAAATTTCAAAGAGGAGGCATAATGTCAGTCAGCCCTTCCTTTGTTAATAGCGGCGCTCTGACTCTTGTGTCTCGTCGGTGACAGTCAGCGTCTCCAGACAACACAGCATCTGTTTGACCTGCTCTGCAGCTGCAGCTGTTTTCTTCTTCTCCTTCCTCTGGCGTGCTGAGGCGGAACCGTGTGGTCCACTGCTCCTCCGCCGCTCCTCTGGGGCTCGGGCTTGTTTTCAATTCACGACCCCACATCAGCATTTAGTCAACCTTCGCGTTTTACAGCCAAAATCCCACCTTGCTCCCGCCCATAAAACAAAATGCAGCGAATCATTTTTAGGCGTTTATGCATCACTGGATTTTTACTGCATTTGCTACGAGCCACATTACATCATTTACATCATCACAGCGATGTGCTGATACCCGATAACTGCTCCTGTGGCTTTTTGGAACTAGATTTGGCTTTTGGTCCTCTAGAAGTTACTCCTCAGCCTTTTTTTCAAGCCCATGTTGTGTTTTTTTAAGAGAATACTGTCTGATTGTCTGATTGGGTTGTCGTGCATCCTCGTGGTCAGAGACTACGGCAGCATAAGTAGCTCACAGCTTGTGGTGGTGGTGACGTTTCATCCAATTGCTACAATTTGTGTCAGTCAAAAAGACGTGACGTGTCTATTCCTTCAGTTTTCCAAGGATAACGTTATTTTTAATGTGCGCATGAAAAACCCCCTCAGAACCCTTCAGCGATTGGCATCGCCGCACATCTCATAGAAACTATATCCTCTGCACAATGAATGTAAACGCACACAAACACATGTTAAACGGGAAACCGTGACACACACACCAACTAGAAGTGTTTTTGTGGGTGGTGCTGGCTGATAACCCATCATCCGTATGAGGCGTGTTGGCTGCTGCTGCCTGAACCCTGAGCTGCCAACATTTTGCAGCAGGCCAACAGCTGGAAGCTCGACATGTTTCCATGTGTTTGTTTCGCTGCCATCTGCGCATTAAAAGTTAAAACAAATATTTTCAGAAATTCAGTGATATGATACCATAAATGACTGTGGGTGGGTTGAGGCTCAGGCGCTTTGGTGCATTTCCTGTTGTTGGTACATGGGCCGGTGTTTTTCTGGTGAGACGTTGACGATGTGGTTGTCGTTGTTGTTTCATACAGAAAGTATAAACTAAAAACATAATAATCGGAGATTGAGCGTGGAAGGAACACGTCCGTACACCAGCATTAAGCATTAGATCAACGCTCCCCAGCCAGCACACATGAAACCAGTAAGTTGTTTCCATATTGTGGTCAGGAGGAACAGAAGGTTATAGAAAGAAAACGAACCAGATGAGCTTCTTTTTGCCGACTAAGCAGAATGTGTCACTGAGAGCGGTTAAACACTGACCACTAGTACAACCTGCCACCAGTCAAACCATCATGAAATCATCATCCTTCATCTTTCCAGATGTGAACAAAGGAATCTCTCACAGCAGGAGAAGTGTAGAGGAGCAGCTTCAGGCTCAGTAAGTTCATTAATGCTTCGTTAGATTAAACACATGATTAAACATGATGATCATTTTGTTAAACTCAACTTAAACTTGTTAAATCTAAACTACATCCAGTCTCAGAAATGTTTTATTTAATCACTGACAATAGCAGTTTCTCCTTCAGGTAAAAACTGCCTAGTGCCTATTTTCTATTTATTTATTTATGGAATTTATTGTAATAGCCTCAGAAACCCAGTCCGACAGAGTGGGGTTTGTCTGAGAGGATGAATAAATAAACATGTTGCTGTCTTGGAGCTTTTGATGGTTCAGACCTGTGCTGTATGAGGTGTGTTACCTGGAACAAAGCTTCCCTGGACAACATCCTTATACGCCCACCAACTCGCATCCAGCTTAGATGTGATGGGCTGAGCTGCACAGGAGAGAGAGGAGGACAGTTAAAGACGGGGAGAAGTCGGCGTTTACTGCAGAGGTTGAGTCGGGCTCTAGTGTAAAGGAAGAAATGAGTCCTGTCACTGTTAATACATATAAAACATGATTTCTACATCATTATGACATTAGAGCCACTTTAACCAGATTCAGACTCACAGACAGTTAATAGCTTCTACCTTTTAAATCGAGCATTTCCTTGTCACAGGCCTGACGGTTGGTTGTGATATAAGATATTTATAAGAGTGAAAATGTTCCATCATCTACCTGACAGCTCTCTAAACAGCCAAAAGCAGAAACAAAAGCTTTTAAAGAATAAAAACTGTGCCGTTACTGAAGATGTTTCAGTCCCGCAGCGAATTTATGGAGAAAAAAAAAACGAAGAGTCACTAATGCAATTCTTTGACAATGTGAGGTCACAATAAAGTAGAATACTTAAAAGTCATGTTTGTGACGGGGACCGTTTCTCTGCTGTCAGTTGATGTGGAGCTGTCCATGTTTCTCCCTTCATTAAAAACATATGATGCTTTTTAGTTATTACATTAGTAAACATCAAATGTGTTGACTTGCATTACAAATGACAGAAAAGCTCCACTGAGCTCGATTGTGTTGTCTTATTGATGAGCTGAACTGAAACTGAAGGTCGTGCCGTGACTCACAGAACCCGCTACGGTTCTTCATACGTTTCCACGAGTCCTTTAATCGACTACTTGTTGCGGCTCAGCCACATTTCGTGATTTTCCAGCGTGACCATGAACCTTAAGCTCTGAATAGGACGGAAATCTGTGCCGGTGCTGACAGACGCAGCAGCAGCAGCAGCAGCACAACAAGGTTCCGTGTGTGAAACAGCAAAGCTCTGCAGCATTAGGATAAACTGAGACGACGGCATCCAATAACAAACAATAAAGCACAATCTCTGCTTGGGGACAAATTCTTCAGAGTGACGGACGGAGCAGATCAGCACTACACCCAACCAGCGTTGCCAGGTCTGTTATAACAAAGGATTCTCATCTATCACAGCCTGAAGGTTCTGCTCAGCGGCAGCAGGAGTGATGGTTGTATGTCCTTCTGGTTCAGGTCGTTTTTCTTCAGCTCAACACCGCGTCTGATCTTTGACGGGTCCGCTCTTCTTATTCTCCTGGAGAGGCGTCATAGGGTTCATGCATTTAACATGGCGGCAGAAACTGAGGCGTGAATATAAAAGAGGTGCTTGATGTCGTGAAGGAGCTGGTTTTGACACCGAGACTCCAGGACTCACTGGTCCCAGTCGTGGCGTCCATCATGTGATGGTCTAGTTGTTACAAACAGTGAATGTGAATGTGTTTCTGATCGTGGATGTATGAACGTCTTGTGATGTGTTGGGAACAACTTATATAAAGAGTCAGGGGGAAAAAGTTTCGTTGTTGACCAGCGCTTGTTGAACTATACTGGGACGGATTTCCATGCAGCTCCCAGTCCTTTCCTTAGGGTACGTGCACTGCCTCAGGCCGTCACACAGCGACTGACTGGGGGAGGGGGGGGGGGGGCAGTACCGACCTGAAGCCACAGGGACAGAACGATGGAACATGTTCCTGCCTCAGAATTCAAACCTCACCGCAGCCGCTTGCTTCCAAAAGCCAACTCATATCTGCTGTTGGAGACGTGTCAATGCTCACGAGCGCTACATTAAATTGAAGAAGCTACGGACGATAACTTGGGAAGGGACGCGTCGCCGCGCTTCCGTTTTAGTCCAGCGTTCAGCTCAAACGTCACAGACTCTTTAACAAGAGAACACGGAGAAACACAGACTTGTACAAATGCAGAGAAAGAGAGAATGTGTTTGCACAAGGACGTAAATAAATAAAACAAGGAAATGTTTGATCTGTGTTCAAACAGAAATGATAAATAAAATAACAGTCAACAGGATTTTAAATAATAAATAAAAATGCATTATTTATATTTAAATCTTACTCACTAAATAAATTGCTTCATTTCCAGACAACCTGCAACAGCCGGTAAAACTATTTCAAAGCTATATTTAAAATATGAGATTATATCTTCTAAAATTGTCCGCCCAATAAAGAGCTGACGCCTATAAATCTAACCCACAGTTTACACCTGAATTACTGTCAATGATAAATGAGAGCTGAAGGAGTGTGAAGATGAAGGGGAGTTTGTGAAGCTAAGTACTAAAGGAAAAGATGTCTGCCAGAATCAAGAGGTCAAAAAACGACAGTGATCCCCCAAAACTGACTGGGGCCAGTACAGTATGTTCCCTTTACAGCAGCAGAGCAGCAACGAGCCTCCAGCACGAGAAGCACAACGGTCCAGCACGTTTCCAACAAGACAACAGAGGCTGACGCTTCCTTTAATTAGCGTCCAGTTAAACAGGCCTCGTGAAACTTTCCTGGCGTTTGTTACAGTGAACGGACGGCCGCATCCAGCAGCAGTGACGCTCCCAAAGAAGCCTATTTATATTCACAGCGGGGAGCTGCATGCATCACACTACTATGATCCGCATGTGTGTGTGTGTGTGTGTGTGTGTGTGTGTGTGTGTGTGTGTGTGTGTGTGTGTGTGTGTGTGTGTGTGGAGCAGTGAGAAACTCTCCAGGCTGCGCTAACCGCACGTTTGTTAAAGGAGACAGTTTATCGTCCCCGATAAAAATGAAACGGTTTGATTGACAGCCGAGGGTGTCGAACGGCGCGGCCGAGGCTGATAGCGTCGATCTCCCGTTGAATGTGCACGAGCCGCTGCCTCCTTACCTGATGACGTGCAGATGATATATGTTTGCAGAATCACTGATATCTCCCAAACGACACGCATCCTTCGTTCATTTCATGCTCGTGCTCTGCGGCTGGTGCGGGACGCTGCTTCGGAAGGTCGCACTTGTGGAACCCACGGCCAAACTTTGGGCATTTTCCTCCCCGCTGCTCCGTGTTCGCCTCGTCCCTCTCGCCCCTCTCGCCTTCTCGCCGAGCGCAGAGATGGTTTGAAGCCTCGCAGGAGATCCGCCCTCACAGCGTCGTCCTCTCCGGCTCCCCGGTTTGATGCTCAGGCAACATATCGACGCTTTTTCTCCGCCCGTGTGATTATTTAGCGAGCCGCTGCTTCTCCCGGTCGTGGAATCAGCGCGAAGTGAAGCGCGGACGGGGTTTCATCACGCGGCTCGTTCTCCGCCTTTCATTTGGATCGGAGGGCTGTTTATGACGCACCGCTGGTCTGCAGCAACTTTACTGACGACGCAAAGCGCGCAAGAGCGCGCGGAGACACGCACGCACTTTACAGACGCCGGTTTAAGGCGAGCCTTTGTTTCAGGGGGGGTTATAAATATAAAATGATGCCAAATCAAATGTTAGTTACTAAAACTTCTCTTTTATCAAAGTGTGAATAGACGTCGGAGCGTGTAATAAAATTATCTTGGACCAGGCAGAAATGTAGATAAACCTAAAAAAACGAGATTCTATCATAAGTCACAATGTTACAACCGAACCTGCACATTTCCTCACTGAGGCCTTTTTACAACATTAGTCGCCAACAACGAGCAGCGTCTCAAGCGCAGTTCTCTGCGCCTGACTCACTGCGCGCAGTCGGTCTCCTGTTGATTTAAGCGTCAGTCCCACAGCGGGACTCACGAGTGGCCAGAGTCCGACCGGACGCGTTTCTGTCACGTCGCGTCAGAGACGTGGGCTTTTTTTTTTTCCATCTGTGCAGTTTGAAATCGCAGCGGGAGCGAGTCCGAGGCCGTGGCTGCGTGTGGTCCCGGGTTTCCTTTTGCTTTACGAGCTTTTATAACGAGGACATAGTTTAGGTGGCTGTTTTTTATATGATGCTTTATTTTGTTAGTATGAATAGAAACCCCCATTAATATCCTGTGATTTTCTGCTACAGTAACATCCTAATTCTACGGCGTTCTGATTAGAAGGTTCTAACACTGTGTCATAACACAGTGACGTTACAGCAGGAGCTTATGATGAGTCATGGACAGATGTGACAGGAAGCCAAAGACAAAAACGCCCATTCTCGTCGTAAAGTAACTCCGCTCCAGTGAAACGTTGACCGGTGGATCGAGCAAGACGCTCATTTGTCGCTCTTTTCACTCCAGAACCGGACAAAGCGGCGCCGCCGATCATCTCGCTGTCAGCCCCGTGAACGCAGCACGTCCGTCAGCGGCTTTGACGGATGCTGGACGCTCTGACCTACATTGAACCTCCTCCCGCGAAGCCCGCGCGGCCTCTAGCGTTGCGTTTAAGTCGGTGCTGTAAAAAGCAGTTGTGGATGAAAAAAAGAGCACGAGGCTGAGAGTAAGTGCTGTGAACTTCAAAGGTGAACGAAGGTAAACGTCCCACTTGTAGTTAGATCGATAGTGTTAAGTATAACAGACGACTACTTAGACTCATAATGAGCCTTGTTGGATTGAAAGTTGATGATTAATACATTTAACTTTCTCCTAATTTTCAATATTATATTGATGTTTTTAGACCGTTTTCTCTGATTATTGCAAAAAATGCAGATTTCAGATGTTTCATCCACACAGTCTCCAGAAGCTGCAGGTCTCAGGCTCCAGCTTCCACCTCAAACCGCCTTTTCCCTCAGGGCTCCGAGGCTCCGACGGCCTGAGGGAAGGAGCCTGCGTGGGTCTGTGGCCGCGACGCACAGCAGGAAAGACAGGACTCTTTTCACACGGGTTTATTTCTTGACCGATGCAAGTAAATAATACAGTTCGCTAATGCAAAGACTACGACTAGGACTACGCTTACATGAATTTGCTCTTAATGGTAATTGTCACCCCAGAACTGGATCCAGCTGTTCGCTCCCATTTCCATTTCCTCATCAACACTCTTCCAACAGGTTTCGTGCAGCCGGATGTGGGATTAGCCCTCTACCTGGGACATATGACTCACGTTTCCTCCACTACACCACATGTCATGAGAAAACAAGAGTAACGTGTGGAGAATGCAAACATTACGTTTTAGTTATGTCACACACTAGAGACAATGCGTTGCCCTTATTGAACAGGATACTGAGGATGACTTCACACTGGAAACACAACGTTATGGTCCCACAACAAGCTTACTTTGAAGTTCTATAAGAAAGGGTTCAGGAGCGAGGGGGGGGGGGGGGGGGTGTTCTTAGACTGCCTGGATGGCTTCAGGAGGAAGTTCAGATAGCAGGTCTTCGCAGGCTACTTTGGTTTTTTGCTTCCCGTCCACGGTCCTGCTCCCCCGTTGGAACAGTGTCAGGAGGACTGGGTGGCGCCGGTGGACGGGGGGGGGGGCCTTGCCATTATCCCCTGGACTCCAGAGACCTGCGGAGACAAGAGGGTGAAGCTCAGAACCCCCTGAATACCCACTGACGGCCACTGTGGGGGGGGGGGCGCGGACTGACGAGTAGCTGGTGTGCTGCTGGCGCCGGCGGGCGCTCCGCATCTTCTCGAAGCGGGCCTCCATCTCCTCCAGGACCTTCGGGGTGTAGCGCACCACGAGCTTCACCGAGCCCTGAGCCGCCTTCAGCAGCTCCACCGCCTTCTCGTGGTGCTCGCCCTCCACGCTCTGCGCGGACACCAGCACCTCGTTAGCCTCGCGGGCCTACCGGGCCACTCGTTAATTTGCACTAGACACCGAGGCTCAAAGAGCATCGGGCGCGGACGTCGGCGGGCGGCGCCGGTGAATCTGGCGCCTCTGTCTCACCACTCCGTTGACGGACAGCAGCTGGTCGCCCCTCTTCAGCCCTCCTTGGCGGTCGGCCACGCCTTCAGGGATCACCCGGGAGATGTAAATGGGCGAGTTCTGCTCTTTGCCCCCCATGATGTTGAAGCCGAGGCCCTCCTCCGTCTTGGGCAGCTCCACCACGCGAGGGTGGGCGTGGCCCTCGCTGGCCGCGAAGGCCGCCACCGTGGCCTGGTCGGGAGTGGAGCAGAGAGGTTATTTGGAGCCTCCGTCTTAGATTCAAAATCACTGCGTGTGAAATTAACATTTAGGTGAGATCCTTGTTGCTTAATCACCTGTTGTGAACTATACAAGTCTTATAGGTGGGATACCTTGGCCGTTGCTTGCGCTCGCACTTCTGGTCCTCCGACAATATCTAGTGTGTCGTACAGCTGCTCATAGACCTGAGGGGAACAGAGAACACGCCTGGGAAAAGCGGAACATCTCAAACATATGCGAACTGTTCAGATTAGGAGCCGACGGGAGGTGACGGCGACTGGGGGCACCTCTCTGATGGCAGCACAGAATTTGCTCTGCAGGACTCTCTGCAGCGCCTGCAGCTTGGGAGGAGGCAGCTCTCCGCTCCGCTGCAGCCGGTCCAGCAGCTCGATCACTCTGCACACGTCTGAAACACAGCAGCAGAGCAAAAAGTGACCCGGACCCGGGCCCGGACGGTCCCGCCAGGAGGTCGGCAGCATGTGCAAGTGTAACTGGCTTCAGGTCAGTGGTAATATTAATCAAGATCTAGATATTATGCTAAAAATGTGTTTAAATTGGGAAATGAACGGAACTCTGTACTCAAATAAATTAAGAAAGGTGCAGCATTGGGGGAAACCTGAGAGCTGTAGTAGGAAAACACCTGTACTTTGAAGGTGAATGAGCACGTGGTCATTTAGCTACTGCACTGCATAAATGCTACTGCATTATATACAGCATACGGAGTCTTAAAAATCCTTTTTCCCGGTCCACTTTGATCATTCCAGCGGTCAACATCTGGGAGCTAAACGCGCTGACTGCGGCGGTGACCGCACCTCGACCACCGTCAATGGGTCAAAGCTGCCTGTCAAACGAGGACGTTGACGGTGGCACCGCGGCGTCTCGCGTATGATTCGTTGTGAACGAACGATCTGAGCCGGATTTAATGTTAAACACTGGAAAATAAATAAAAGGACGGGATAAAGGACGCCTAAGGGTGAACTGGAATGAAGCCAGCCCATCGTTACATCATTTAACAAACGTCCTTCCTTCCGTCCCCACGACGACGACCGTGACCGCTCCGGCGGGCGTAACGGCCCGGTTACCTCTCTCCAGGCAGAGCGGCTCCGCCATGGCGGCCATGTCCGCCTCCTTGGCCGTGTGGTAGTAGGACATCATGGTGCGCGCCTCCTCGTCCGTGGCCCCGTGGAACGCTGCGTGGTGGAACGGAGATGAGACTCACAGCGACGCGTGGACCATGTTCTGGGATGACGCGGTTTCAGAGCGGAGCAACGGAGCCGAGCTGCGGGACCGGGACCGGGCGGAACCTGACGCAGCAGCCTGGGTGCGTGGATTTTAAGCAGGCGGTGCGGCCGAAGGGAAACGAACAGCGGAGGCTTCAGCCCGATGACGACGACAACAGCGACTGGAGCGTCTTACAGCGTTAATACGGAGCCGCAGCCTCGCGCCGCTACAGACGCTGCGGCGCTTTTGTCTGTCAGAGTGTGATGATGGAGCCTCACAGCCCTGGGTTTAAGTCACAACTTTATTAAAATTATCCTGCAAATCTAAACATACAGACATTAAAAAAATATTCCAGAATGAATAAACAGAAACGTCAGCATCGTCACATTTCCTTCAGTTTTACGCCAAGCGGAAACAGGTGAAGAGAAATCAAGGACAACACGTTCTACCCAGTTCCAAACAGAGTTCATGTAAAAAAAAAAAAAAAAAAAAAAATTAAAGAAAAAAAAACATCTAGCTTTAATCACTAGGCCATCTGATAACATACAGATGGATGAATTAGAGAAGCTGCAAAGTTTAGTGACAACCAATCAGATTTACGCATCAACAGTGAAGGAACATTTTAATAGATTGGTGTCAGTGTGAAAACAGCTGGCGAGATGTCTGATGGTGAGGAAACCTGCGTCTGGGGCAGAAAGCTAAAGTACAGAGTTAAAAGCGGGCGGCGGTCTGCTGGAGGAGAGCGCGTCTCAGTACTCGTCTCCCGGAGCCTCCATCTTGTAGCCGTTCTCACTGGAGACGTAGCCGTCGGCTGACGGCACCGACTGCTGGTCCATCATCCCGTCCTGACTGTACTCCTCCATGTGCGGCAGCGCCGCGCCCTCGTCGCCCGCGTCTTCCTGGGCGCCCGCCTCCTCTCGCAGGGAGGCGTGGCGCTCCTCCCTGCGCTCGCCCCTCTCTCTCTCCCCCCGCTCCCTCTTGTGCTCCTTGTCTCGGTCTCCCCTGCGTCTGTCCCTGTCCCTGTGGCTACGCCTGCGGTCCCGGTCCCGGTCCCTGTCGCGCTCTCGGTCCCGGTCCCGGTCGCGGCGTTCCTCCACGGCCTCTGCCGGTTCTTCGTGCTCTTCCACATTGCGCTCCCCGCCTTCAGGAGCAGCCTCTCCCTGACCAGCATCCTCCCCCTCCAAGCCCTTGCCCCTCTCCCTGTCTCTCTTGCGATCCCGGCTCCTGCTCCTCCTCCTCCTGTCTCGACTGCGTTCTCTCTCTCGATCTCGTCGGCGGCTGCCGCCAGCGCCTCCACCACCGCCGCCAGCACCGCCGCCAGCACCGCCACCACCGACGCCACCACCGACGCCGCCTTCGTCTCCTGCTGCCGCCTGCCTGTCTCGGTCCTGGGAGCGTGTATGGCGTCTGCGTTCACGGGACCGAGTCCGACGGCGCTCTCGGTCCTTCTCTCTATCGCGGCTGCGCTCCCTCCTTTCGCCACGATCGCGTTCACTACAGCAGGCGAACACAAATTGAAGACTGTTACACCAAGCAGTAAAAGAGATCAGTGGACCACAGGGGACACCTTTTGAAAACTCACCCGCCAATAGATCGATCATCGTAACGCGATGCATCGTCTCGGCCTGAGTGCTTGATGTTCACATCTGCTCCACCTCTTCTGGTCCCACCCAATCCACCACCTGGAAACGGTTCAACGTGAATCATCAAGAAAGAAAAGCGGTAAACAAGACAGAGACAGGAGACAATAAAACCACACTAACCTAGCCTGCGAGGATGCCATCCTTTAACCGTGCGTCCTCTCTCCACATCCACCAGAACCCTCCTGCCATCAATCTTCTTTCCGTCTGCGTGTTTGTAGGCAGCTGGAGAACAGGAATGGCAAGAGGGAGCATAGAAATGAGACGGAGGCACAGCTACATCAATGTGGCCAAGGAAGGAAACGGTGCATTATACTGACCAGAGGCAGGTGAGGCCGAGATGGCTGCTCTCTGGGTAAAAGCCGAAGGATAATGGGAGTAGACCTCCTTCCACCCGATGAGTGATTGATACGTTACATATTTAACTGCATCGTTTTGATTCTTTTATCATTGAGCGGTAACATGCCTGGGCACAGCTTGGCCACATCAACTTTTTCTTGGGAGTGGCTTAAATATATTTATGACCAGTGGTTTTGATAGATGTGACCGTTTTAGCTCCACTCTACATTCTTACCTGCTGGTGCAACACTCTCACATCAACCTTGGTGTTAATGTAACTGTGTGGCGCATATACCTGAACAAGCTACAAGTGAATGTGTACAGCATTTAACTTTGATTAACAAAATGCAAAATTGAAAATCATTGATTGAGCATGACAGGCATCAGAGTCAGAGCAACAACACGAGTCATGATGCAAGCCAACAGTAAGGGCTTTGCCACCGGGTCGTCCCATTTTATTGCGCCACACCTCAACCCATTACTCCACAGTCTTTCCACCAATCCAGTACGAACAAAGACCTTGGCAACATCCGGACGGCTCAACTGGTCTGTTGTGGCGCCAAAGACGGTCTCACCCAAACCGTCACTTACAGATACAAGACGTAGTTCTTGGCCAAATCCCACACTCAAGACACACACACTCGCTTCATAGTCTTACCAGAATACCTTAGTGATGGGGCCTTATGAGCCTCTGCCCCAGCCTTACCAGAGTACAAACTATGACAATACCCATCAGGGGGCCTTACCAGAACCCCTACACTTCCTGTGTACACTGAGGACCACAACATCCCATTCCAAAATAAGGGCCTTACCAAACCCCCTCCAGTTCTACTAAAACTGACCTGATAAAAGAAAAGGGACCAGAAGAAAACAAAAAAAGTGACAGGAAAAGAAAAGCGGGGTTTCGTTGCAGGAGTTGACTTATCCCAACCCCAACCAATGATGAGACTCGTTTCCCTAAAGATTCATGTACCCAACCCTGACATGTCTTGAATGTGAAGTGGCCTGAAATGTCAGTAACGGAGGCCGCCCAGTCTCTGTATGCATTACTGATGTGTCAGCAACTGAAAGTGGACGAACTGTGTGTTTGAAGATCTAGGAATTCATCAGTAAGGCCACGTTAACCACTTTCCTACTTTGGTTATGTAGTGAATACATGTATGAATATCCCGTCTACAACAATTACCAAGAACATTGCCCTTATCGGCCGTTTCTATTAAAGCCAGCTTGGACCGGATTTACTCTCAGATTCCAGAAGTCTACACTCACTAAGAGTGTTAATGCTCATCAGCTTATATCATTCAGTTTGTTTTGCACCTGGCCCTGACATGATGTTTGTCCACCTAACAATGGGACGTAATGCAGGTTACCTACAAAAACGCTCGCACAGTACCACGCTCATCAGCAACCTTTATAGTGGTGCCAAGTACTTTGTCTTATACCTGCAGGTTTTTTTTCCACAGCAATTTAATGCTGGACAACAAGAAAACTAGTAATAGCTATAAGCTCAGTTTTGAAGACAGCAAAAGGAACAACGCATGCAGAACTCTTTCCCTGACCTGGTGTCTCCTATGTCGTCCCTGACATAACCAGAGGTGGCTTTAACAAAAAGGCCAGAATTAATGGGCAAAAGTCAATATACTAGTGGTTGGGGGTGCGTTCAATGGTCAAAGCCCAGTAATCCAAGGATCCAAGCAGTAATGACTGCTTTCAAAGCTTGGCCGCTTGCTAACAAAGACGCTTTTCCCATTGAACGTAGCTCCTCTTTCCTATGTGGGAGATGGAGGGTGGAAAGAAATCTTACCCATCATACAAACCCATTATACCAACCATATACTGAGCTGTGGTAGTAGGGTGTAGATGTATCATAACCATCATCATCTGCCAGCCAGCTCTGGCCAATAGCCATCACAGATTGGCGGCTGCAGTGGCAATGAGAACAACACACAGTTAATATACTGTTTAGCCCCACATAACCCCTCAAGTTCATCCCTTCTGTGACTACATGGCTGTGATACAGCAACTCTGGTCTTGAAGAATGGTGTCCTTGTGTTGAATGGCACCATTCACTTGTCCAATGCGACACTACTGAAACTGGATATATTTGTGGAATCACCACCAGTATAAACGTCAATGGATGTGATGAAGCTTAAATAATCTCACCATGACCAGGGTTGAAGACCACCCAATAAAACTAAAACAAGCTCAAAGCCAAGTCATTCAAAATAATGGGTTTCAATACAGTCCTTAACATATTACTGGCAATAACCCCCATACAGTGCTTGGTGATCAGTCTGACCTTCTGCTTACCATTAGAGTCCAACCAGGAGTGGTGCACTTCCACAGAGCTACAAGGCCTAACAGTTAAACACAATGCGCCCTTTGACAGGCAAAAATATTCAGGTTCACAAGTGAAAGACATTTTACCACTTTGTCCTCCCACTCATCCCATGACGCCCCACTAACTAAAGCAGCTTCCCGGCTCAACTAGTCAATTGATGGCACGCATCAAACACAAACACACACACATTACACAATCACCAAAGTGAATTTCAACATGCAATTTTCATGGCAAACGTGAGAATAGTTCCATTTCTCAGGTGTCATAGACATCCATTTGCTCATTAGGCAGTAGTCAACTTCTCAATGAGATAAGAAAATGCTGCCATCACTGTATCATACTAGTAACAGCCATATGAAACCAATAAATAAGCTCAACCAAAGGAAGACCCTTCATGTTCTACATCTGCATTGTAAACGAGTGATTTCACAGACAATAGTTCCAGCTCAGTGTTCAACTTTGGTACTCACAGTGCATGTCCCGCTCATGCTCATACTCGATGAACGCATAACCCCGAGGTTTCCCAGTCTTCTTGTTGTAGACTATGTAAATCTGAAACGGACACATGTAAACATTGGTTGACTGTGGGATTTATTACACAAACAGAAATGTATTTTGCCTTTAAATTCCAGGACTACATAAAATATTAATTCCTATGCTATGTCAGACTTATTTTAATCAAAAGGTTTTACTAATAATTTAACATATAACGTGCCATGTGTAACAAACATACCCGTTTGATGGGACCATAGACCTCAAACTCACGACGAAGCTTCGACTCTGTAGTATCATAGTTCTACAAGAGAGACAAAATGATTTAGATGGAAGAATCAGACATTGTATTAAAACACTAGATAAAACAGAAAGTAACATGAATTTACTCACCACTCGTGCAACAAACAATGTCTTGAAGGCATCCCCTTGTGCATTAGGGTCATTGTGAGGATCCCCTGAAATCACAGACAGGAAAATATAATTAAAAACAATAAAAATAATAATAATAAACAATAACATTGTAACCAGTGACCATCAAAATTATATAAAAAAAAACCCAAAACAAACTATTTTTGCCTGCTTTTCAGGCTGATGCAACATATTCTTCTATGCACGGTCTTTGTCCGGAACTACACCGTGCATGATACGGAGGAAAATTGTAAACTCTCAAACGGAAACAGAAATTTGATGTGGATAGATAAAGGTTGCGCCCCGCCCCCCTAATATAATGGTAGGGGAAACACCGGTAACTATTGACAAAGTTATCACAATAAAACACTTACAAAGCTTGAGTTCTGTCTCCATTACTGTTTGCCTTCTCTCGATCTTCTCTCGCCGCTGCACAAGGAAATCATTAAGTCAAATTAAGTTCAGGAGGTTTGATTTGAATGAAAATACTTAAAATGTTATTTGTATATCTGCATTTCTAGTACAAATATTACACAAGTAGTACAAAGTTAAATTGAATGCTGTTTTTGGAAAAACTACTTGCTTGTTTTATTTTCAGTATACAAAGATCAGTTAATATTTGTGAATTTATTAGACCTGACCTTTTCTCAGAAATGATACACTTGAAAATTGGGAACACTTAACTTTTAAACTTAGCCTATACTACGGGTATATACTGCAGGTATATGTAAATGGCAGAATTTGAACCATCAGTTTATGAAATGTAAAAACTGTGTTTATCTTACCTTTCTCTCCAGCCGTTCCTCACGGGTTTCTGCCCTTGTTGGTGGAGGGGCATCTCTAGGGTCCTAGAAAAATGCAAATACATCAACACAAATTAAATGTCAATAAGAGATAATCTACGCAACAATCAAGCCATTAAAAGATTTAATATTTACCTCAAAGTGTCTTATAAATGGAGCAATGCCACTATAAGGCTGGTTGTGATGTTTTTCATGAGGCAGCTTTACCAGCTGAGGCAGGAAAGGTATCGGGTCCCGCGGCGCAAACAGAGCCAGCAGGTTAGGGGGTAAAAACTGTGTCATCTTTCACCTGGAGCAAACAAAAATAAACCTAAGTATTTTCCTGGAATACAAAAAGGAACAAGTGCAATTTATCTTATTTTATCAAAAAACCATGAAGATTTCAAAAACAGAAAACCTGACTTCACCAATCAAGTTAATTAAATTGTAAAACAAATTCTTAACAGCGAAGAGGAAAAACTAATGATGGACGAAACCTCCAAGAAGAGCGGGCTTCCTGTAATTTTACAAATAACTATTGACCACAATAAAAAGAAAGACCTTCATGGGTGAGAAGCAATGAGGAACTAGGCTGACGTTTCCAGAAGATAACAGGAAATTGACTGTAGAGACTGTAAAGTATTGTCTTGAACTTTGGTACTGGTCAAGTTACAGTTAGACAGACTTGGAAGGGTATACAGACCACATTGTCCTGCACCAACAGCAAGAACGGTCAAATAGGATCTAATGCTTTAGCAACACTGGAAATGGTTAGATTTGTTTAAAAAAACAAAACAAAACAAAAAAAAAAAAACACAGCAGAACATGATTCCATGACAGACAGCCACTGAAAGTCTGGTTGAAGAATGATGAGAACAAGATCCTGTCATATGCACATATTCCTGGAATATCATCAAGAGGAAGTTGAACAGTCAAACAACAGAGTAAAGCCGAGGCACTTGATTTTTTGGGAGTTGTGCAATAGAGGCGTGACAAAGTGGTGGAAGTGGGCCAAAACTGACAAATTCTCTGGTTGCATATCTGAATTATCCATCAAATACTGATTCTTAATGTTCTTTAAGTGAAAGACTTTAGATTCCGTTTGTAGAAGAGATGTCTTATATGAACTATTCAAGGTGCAAACCTTGCAACGCATGATTTTTGTATATTATGTGCTGCATGTCTTTTAAGTTTAATTTAAAAGAAAATGCTTACATATTTGATTTTACGAGCAAACAAGCAAAAAAACTGCTAAAACACCTATAAAGATACGCGCTTACAAGCCGATTGAGCAGTGCAGTTCTCTAAAACTCTGTATAAACGTATCATGGAATACTAAAATGAATGAATGAATGAATGTGTATCAATAAATTACGGCCGATGACCAATATCATTTCTATCCGTTCATTGAAAACAGCGGTAACTCCTTCCCTCATGTTACTAGCATGTGCTAAATCCGTAGAAGTCCCGCTACTTCGCCAAACGTGACTGAATTCAAACAAAGTTGGTACGTTTATAAAATATGTGCCATCTATAGCATTTTCACTCCAACCCCGATTATAAATGGCTTTTCTATATATAAACAATCCAACAACCGTTTTACCTCAAAGACTTCGTTGGAGCTCAAGGGATTAGCCAAAAAGGTAACAATGCTAATAAGAGCTTCGAGTATGAATTCTTACCTTATCTCCTCCGATGTTTGCCAAATGTCAGACCATAAACCACAAGGAGCGGTGCAGTATATAAAAGTTGGCTAAACCAACTTGTAGTATGAGCGTAATCGATCTTTAAAAGAACGAAGAACTTTGAGGGCGCACACCGCCGCACTACTAGCTCGCTGTGAACAAACCGCTAATACTCAACAAAAATAAAATGGCGGAATGTCGTAAATGAGCAAGGTCTGCCGCAAAACGTCAGGGGCACACACCCATGTAGTTTGACCGGCTTATTGCCTGCGCCATGAAATCTTCTTCTTTGTCTTTTTACGGCGGATTGCATCCTTAAAGTTGCACTACCGCCCTCTGCCGAATTCTATGTCCCTCACACCCTCTTCCATCACACAGTAACATGCAAAAACGTAATCAGCATTCAGCCCTCTCCCTGATGCCCCAGCTTCCAACACACTCCTCAGACACACACCTTTCACTCCTGCTTCCCTCACGCTTCTCATCATTACTTCCATTTTCTTCCTGTATTTGACACAGTTTCATAATGACTTGCTCCACCTCAGCACAGAACTCACATTGCCTATCCACACGTCTCCTCATCAAAAGGCAAAGTGTTATTCAGATCATTCTGTCTGATTCTTAACCTACTTAAAATAACTTGCTCTCCTCTCCCTCTTCCACCTTCTCCTCAACACTATAAAGCTTCTATCCTTTACCCTCTTTATCCCACTGTATTTCATCTCTACTCTATTATGGAACCCATGAACCACATTAATATCTTCCACTTTTTCCTCCTAAACCACCCCTCACCTCTTTCAGCCTCCATAGAGGCCTTTTGGGGATATAATTACCCACTTCCATCTCTTTCTGACCTACTCCCATCCATCTTGCCCATTCCTCTCCCTTCTCTCCAAAGCTTGATACTCCTACCTTTTCCCTCTCCCAGCACCACCACCACCTTTTTTCTCAGGAAACCAATCATCCTTTCCTTTCAAGCTTATCCAGTAGTTCACAGCAAGTTGTTTCCTTCTGAGACTGAGTGGCATGACTCCCATCACTTCCCTCAGAGCACAAATTGGTGGTGTTTTAACTGCTCCCACACAAATTCTCAGAGCTCTTGCTTGCAGAAAATCCAGATTTTGTAGTACTGGCTTTGCCCCTGAACAGTATACTATGCTCCCATAATCCAGCCTGGTTCTTATTAGTACATTATAAACATATTGCAGTGCATCCACACTTCTTCCACCTGGTAGATCATAAAACACTTAACCACCTCTCTCAGTTTCCTTCTGCACCTTTATTATTACTTATTCTCTGTTCCTACTCCATAAAATCTATCTTCCAGCACATATTTCAACTCTTTATGGTTTTACTCTGCAACACTTTAAATGTTGTTGGTTAAGCAATGGAGCAATTTAACTGACATTCAGCACCTTTCTCTTTAAAAGATGTACACAGATTAAAAAAGTGAAAAGTTGAGTGTCAATGTTTTGAGCCATTGTCACACCATCTAACTGACAAAGGGCAGCATGGTGTCCTTCAGTAGAATGTGTGGCAGTAAAATCAGATATAGGAACAAAAGCTCCTAATGGAAACAAACCAAAAACAGTGAACTTGACAAACGTAGTGTTTATTGCAGGCTAGGTGTTCTGGATCATACAGCTGTGCATGATCACCCACTTCCTCAACAATGCATACATGATAATTTTCTAAATGAGAAATATTTACAGTGAAACCACAGAGATTAAGTAGACTTCCATAACATCACATAAAAGCATAGACAAGGTGGGATATGAAAGCAATAAAACAGAAACCAATCAGTGGAAGGCCCAGGTTTTGGCCCAAGCAGAAGGCAGTGTGGGGAACATTCAAAAAGAAAAGTCTATCATTAGGCCGAGGAATGCAGCACTCCAGGCTCCCTGTCATCCCGCTCCTCCTCATCCATTTTGCGCCCGTGTTTCCGGAAATATTTGTATCGCTGGACGTACAGTTTGACGAGGTTGCTGACTTTGACTGGGTTGATCTCTCCAGTGCGACTATGACAGATCTGGGACAACGACAGTTGTTACTAAACAGCCTGTATAAAGATACGTGTGTGTGTATAGCTTTTCAGGTGGTATAAATAGTAAAACTCAATAATATCTCTTAACTACGTGAGGAAAAAACTTTACTAAGGCAAAAGTGGTCCTGTGGTGCACACACAGGTGTATCTTATTGGTGCTGAATGTGTGTATACTGACCTTATGCACAGCTTTCCTCAGGATGTCTTTGTATTCATCCTTGTTTATGTCCTTGCGCTGATAGTAAGGTTTGATGGCGAGCTTCACTTCCTCCACCGCTCGCTCCTGTGTGTGCAGCTTCTTCAAATACTGAGTGAAATCATGTAAAGACAAGCTGAATTAAAACTACAATAATAAAAACAATGACAGAATGATAATAAAAAAACATGCTCAAAGAGTAATCATTATTTAGTAAAATGAATAAAATAATTTATACTACTATGCTATATTATACTAAATAATATACTATATAGTATAGTATATTACTATACTATACTAACAGTATTTTCACTGAACTAATTTATAACTTTTAGGTTGGGTTTAAAGCGATAACGTAGCAATATTTTGGCTAAATACATTACTTCCTCTCTACCTTATCAGGGTCTTTGCTCTCATTGTCCCACCCAGAGTCACCAGAGCAACCAGTCACTCCTGACAGTCCCACAGGCAGACTGGGTGGTGGGGTCTGAGCACATCCAGTGCCTATGGAGGGATGCAGGTGAGAAGGTGGCGTTTTGGTGCAAGAGACCAGTGGGAGGGAGCTGTGGAGGATGAACTGGGCTGGACTCAGACCAGTAGGTGGAGGTAGAGAAGGAGGGGGAGGAATCTGTATGGAGGAGGCTGAGGATGGAGGAGCAAGCTGCTGAGACTGGCTCTGATTGGCCTGCGAAAGGATCTGCATGAGAAAAAGACAGGTCAGGAACAGATGCAGTCACAAGAAAAAAAAAACAGAGTCCAGTGTTTTTTTCCCCAAGCAAACAGTAGAGAACTGAGATTCGACAGGTAAACTGAGGAGACTTTTTAAAAGACTGGTGATCATCTTTTCATGCCTAGTGTAAAGCTCATTTCAATCTGACTCTGAAATATACGGTTACTTTTCAAACTGACCCACCCTCTTTAATCAGACTGACCAAGAAACCATCAAGTCAGTCCCATTAGTATCATGCATCCTTTTACCTGACTGGTCGCTTGAATAAACTCCTGTGCTTTGGCCCTGCTTGCAATATTGGCCTCCTCCATTTTGAAAAGCAGAGCTGTTACTGTGAGGAAGAATGCAGTGTTATAAGAGTGTTATCTCAGGAACATTTAGCAATAAACATAATGAACATTATTATTTTTAAACTTTATGACAACAGATCATCCTTTTAAGGAAGACCTGAAGAGCATGTTGGTAAATGTGTGGGACATAATAGGGAAAAAAATTAAATAGAATTGAAATTGAATAGTTTTCAATTCTTTTACAAATATGTATATTTCACATAAACGTGACCTGCATTTGTACTTAGCAACAGAGTCAGTACTTTGTTATACATATACACATTTGGCTGCAATTATTGCTCCAAGACTTTTGTGATAGAGCGCTACTAGCTTTGCACATTGAAAATTGACCCTTCTTTTTTGCAAAACCGGCTCAACCATTATTTGATGGACAGCGTCTGTGATTTTTACATCTTGCCACAGATCTGGACCATTCACTGGGTTATTCTAACAGATTCATTAAATTACTTAAACTTTGTGTTTATTAGGTTGTTATCCTGAGGGAAGGTCAAATCTATCCAATGATAAATATTTCAAAGTTTCCTAAAATTGCCCTGTACTTGGCTCCATGCATGAGAAAAGCATCCACACTACACAATGCTGCCACCACCACATTTCACAGTGAGGGTGGTGTGTTATGTGAGTTCTCAGCCACAGTGGGCTTTTTGGTCTCATCTGACCTGACCACCTTCTTCCATGCCCCCATTTTATGGCTTTCTTCATGCCACTCTTTAAAAAAACGTCTAGATTTGTGGAATGCTAATAATTATCCTGTGGACTGATACTTCCATCTGAGCTGTGAATCTCTGCTCCTCCAAAGTGACAAGGCTGCTCCTCTGTTTGATTTTCTTCTTGCTCAGCCTGTTTAGTTGAACAACTGTGCCACACTCTTTTACTTTTCAGATAGGTAATAAGTTCAAAGCATGGGATAATTTTGGTGTGTGATTCTTGAAGCTGTTTCCCAACATTCTCTAACAAATCTCTTATGGGACGCCCACTAAAACTTTAATTTACAAAATGTAAATAAATAAATATTGCATCATATAAAGAAATAGTGCAACTTGTATTGTCAGTCTATTTTCCTTCATGAGGCATTTGTCTGATGTTGTGTTATTATTATTATTATAATTATTATCAGTGGCACAAAACTCACACGCTAGGACTCCTCCAGTTGTGCAGTCGACCCCAGTCTGCAGGCTCCAGGGGAGGGCAGGTGCAGCTGGAGGGGGAGGAGGCGGCTTACTGGTACATGAAGATGACACAGATGAGGAAGAAGAGGGGTCTAATGAAGAAAGAGATGTGAGACCACATCCTGCTGAAGAGGATGAGCAAGGAGGTGAGGCCAGAGATTTGGATGCATCATCTGGTGGAGGGGGTTTGGCAGTGGGTGTAGACAAGGCATTACTAAGACCAGCTCTCTGGGGGCTGGATGGACTGGATGCTTGAAGTGCGGGGCTGGTCTGACTTGGACAGTCCTCGGGTAGGAAAGGTGGGTCTGGGGTCTTACAGCTGCTGTCCACAGTTTGGGAGTCTGGTGAAGACTCCCTGGTGTCTCGCAAAGGAGCCATAGAAGGTGGAGGAGTGTGTGGTGGTGAGGAGGAGGGTGGGAGCACACTGGTAGAGGAGGAGGAAGAAGAGGTGGAGGAAAAGGAGGAAGAAGAAGAACAGAGTGTAGGATCAGCCTGGCCAGGATGAGGACTGACGGACTTGCTTCCATCTTCCACCGCTGACTGAACCTCTAGCGAGCTGTCTCCCCAGCCCTCGGGCGCAGCTTTTGCTTGGTTGCCATCTGCAGGTGGTAACCCTGAAGTCACACCTTTCTCTACAGTCTTCTTAGCCAGGCGACGGCGGCGCTTTGTTATGAGAGTTGATGAGGGGGATGAGGCAGAAGAGGAGGTGGAAGTGATGGAGCTGGGTTTTGTTTTCTTGGATTTCAGTCCTGTGAGACTGGTTAAGGAGGACGGAGGTGCAGCCAGGCTGCTTCTTTTTCCCATGCTGCCCAGGTCTTTGTTGCGGCCGCCCAAAGACAGCGGCTCTGAGCACGGTTTAAGGAACGGTGATCTGCTCTCATTGTCCCTGCAGAAAACTACAGCAATTGATCCACCTACTACAGAACTCCCAGAACCCCCTCCGGTACCTCCTGGCCCTAGCAGGTCCATGCCCAGCTTCCCAGTGCCAACTGATGTTCCGGTGGTGCTGCTCACACCCTCACGCACCAACACAGACACTTTGGACTGGAGTTTGCCTTTCTGACCGCTGCTGCTCTCTTTCTTGGATTTGCCAGAGCGAACTGCATCTTTCCTGTTGGCCTTGTCTCTCTCTTTGTCCTTTCCCATCTTCCTCACTCGCTTCGCCGGGGGTTGACCGGATGAAACGGAGGCAGACCCTGAAGTGACTGTGTGCGAGGAGAGGCATTTGCTTTTAGTTCTGTTGGAGGAGGAGGAGGAGGATTCTGACTGTCCGATTTTCTTTAAAGTGCGAAATTTCTTTTTCGGGTGATGACGTCCAGCCTTCGGAGCGGTCTTAATTTTGGGGCTAGGTGCAGGTGGTTCTGGGAGCTGGTTGGCAGGAGGTGTGTCCTCCAAAGACGGGTAGTCAGAGTCCAATGCCTCGCCATCCAATGACAACACGTCGATCTCCAGTTTGTCTGAATACCGGTCGGACTCGTAGCTGTGATACCTTGGTGGTGAAAGCGACTTCGAATGGCTGTGACGACTTTGTCTGTTTTCTCCCTCAACAGCTGAATTCCATGTTTTCTTCTTCTTCTTCTTCCGCTTATGGGCCTGACCAGAGTCCTGCGTCAGGCGACAGGGAGAGGTGGGGGCAAGTCTTGGAGAGCCAGGTACGGTGGTAGTGGTTGTGGTGGTGGTGACTGTGATGGTTCGTTTAATGGCAAACAGGTCAGACCCATTGAGGTCTTGGATCGATGGTGGAACCACAGATCGTCCAGTCCGTCGCCTGTCCCTCTCACGCTGCTCATCTCTTTCACCTTCTGACTTCCCACTACTTCTTCTGGATCTCTTTGAAACGCCCCGCTCTCTGCTGCTTGAATGTCGTCCCTTTCTTTCTTTCTCCCTCTTCCTAGAGCTAGAATGTCGGTCTCTTTCATCTCCTCTATGACTACTGGTGCAATCCTTTTCTCTCTCTTTTTCTCTGTCCCGCTCTCGCGTTCTATTCTTATCTCTGTCTTTACCCCTTTCCCTCTCTCGCTGCCTTTCATCAGACAGACTTGAAAATGATCTACTAGTCTGGCCAACTCTTGCTGAAGAGTTGCAGGATCGTGAGGCCTCTGGGCTGCTGTGTCGTCTTTTCTTTCTTTTTCGGCTACTGCTCCTGCTGCTCCTCTGACCTTTAACCTCATTGCCACTCTTGTGCCCTCGCTCCTTCTCTTTGCTTCTCTCCCGGGCTCCTTCTTTATCTTTCTTTCTCTTCTTTTTTCTCTCCTCCTTCTCCCCACCCTTTCTTTCCTTGTTTTTTGGTCGGTCGCAGTCCTTGGAAACCTTGGAGGTTTTATGAAGCTTGGTGACTTGCTCCACAGCAGCAGTAAGAGGGGAAGATGGTGGAGAAGCTGGAGGATGAGAAGGGGGAGGTAGAGGCTGAGGAGAGAGAGAGAGGGATGAAGCAGGAAAAGAGAGGTATCTTTCTTTTCGTCTGCTGACCAGCTTCCTTCTCAGATCCTCAACTCCTACCACAGGCTCTTCCTCAGCTTCCCTGTCTACCTCCCAACTACTCTCTTCACGCACTGAAACAAAGCCGTCTCCATCCAGCACACGAAGAATGCGCTCTGGCTTAGTACTAAAAAATGAAATGTTGGTCGTGTTCATGCCATGAAATTCTCCAGCTGTGTTCTTGCCACTCCTATCTTTGTCAGTGACCCCAACTATCTCCCCTTCCTCTATCTCAGAATGATCAGAGTCAGCAGTGTCCATTTGCCTTCCAGTTTTGGCAGCGCTACAATCCACTCTCCTCCTTAAATGGAGCTGGCTGCTCATACCAGGATTAGGTAGATCAGGCAAGGTGTCAGTGGAGTCAGGACGTTCTTCATCCTTCTGATCATCACCCTTCTCAATGTTCCTCCTCACCCCCCTTACTTTGCCACTATCATTATCATTTTCCGATGCTGGGGAGCCAGTGGGGTCAAATGGGTCATATTTCTCGCCTTCCCCCTCCATCCTCTCATCTTCTCCCTCAGATGGATGGAAAGGATCGTACATGTTCCTTTTCCTGCTCCCTCCCTCAAAACTAACACATGACAGAGAAAACTTTAAGTTGGTGTTGTTAACTGTACGTGTGGTGTAAGACTGTTTCGCTAGAGGCAGAGAGGCAGAAGTGGATGACACTTCTGTGTGACCTTTTACATAGTTCAGATAAATCGATGAGTTAGGGCTCTGTGAAGATAGATCAGATAACGGAGATGACCGAGACAATCGGAGTTTGCGAGTAGGAGGGCTCCTGGTAATTTTTCTAATGCTACTGCAGGAAAAGGAAGCAGTGGACTTCCGTCTGAAGGCTGTTGCTTGATTCAAGTCCATGAGCCAGGAACCATCAAATCCTGGTGGCGGGGTTTAGAGGGATCCAAATCCACAAGTCCAAACCAGCCAAAGAGCATCCAGGAATAGCGCTAGACAGAAAGTGACACATTTTAAGATACGACACAAGTTTACAAAAAGCAGCCCATTTTCTTAATTGTGGACACACACACACCTCATACAAAAACACTTATCCACACAAATGTGTTCTTAACTGCCATGTACCAGATATTTCCAGCATTACATTTTTCAAATCCAATATTTCAGTGACAGTCATCCGGTGATAGGATAGATGATTTTAGCATTTGCAGCCCATCTGCAGCTTTAACCTATTTTGAACTTTTTTTTGGCCCTATGTGATTAAAAAGGTAAGATGGCAATTGTTACACTAGGATACAGATCTTAGTGTGACAGCATGATCAATACAGCACCACACATCGCTCAAATACGCAACTTTACAAACTTAATGTCTAATAATACAGTATACCACTCACTCAAGACTGTATACATCAAGCATAATCTCCATAATATGCAATATGCATATAGTCAAATATAATACGACTCAATATTCTAATCAGTCAGATGCATTTTAACACATTAATATTAGAGATGGGATAACTAGAGGACTGGTTAAGTCTGTCCAATCTGCAGCTCATTGTAATAATTGTAACATTAAAGAAGGATAGATACATAATTTCTCAAATGTGTCCTGTCTTAATTTGGCACCTCTTTGTTTTGTGACTGTTAATTACAGAACATCAAGACGTTTGGTTGCGCGTGGGACACTCTTTTATAAGGTTCGCCATAATGTTGACACCAACGCTAACGTCGTCGTTGTCGGTTAATGTGATGTATTCGCGTCAGTCAGTCGCAATTCAAGCTGTCACTGCTCACGAATTCATGTGTGTTATGAAAAGACGCGCACACCCTCTACAAGGAGGTACCGGCAGACGGTCTCCAGCTAGCTAGCGATGTGATTTAACCAACAGCAGCTAAGTAGCTACAGCTAGCAACAGAACCTATGTGGTAATAAATTACCTTCGGTTTGGGTATGTGCAGTCTCAACTCGACCCCTTCGTCTTGCGTGTACTGCTTAATCATAAAAGACACAGACTATACCGCTAAACTACAGCAGCAACTGGTTTTGTCGTTTTAAAGCGCTACACCAGACCCGTTCCATTAATCGTCGCCATTTTTCTTCTCCTCAAATTGGCCGTCAGACGTCCTGGGAAATGTAGTCCTCAGTGCTCAGTAGCTTCTTCTTCTCGATGTTTTACGGCAGCTTGCCTCCTAATATTGCACCACCGCCACCTACCGTATCCTACGCCCTTAATTTCCTCTGACCTAATGCCAAATGTCCCATCATGCATTGTGCGTTACCTAGCAACAGGAAGAAAGTGTAGATCTGCGCACAGAGGTTCCAGTGGCTTTTTATTAACACGTAGAAAATGTATTAAATTTAGAAGATGGTTTTAATGTTTTGGTCATGATTTCTGTGCGTCAGAAGTGAAAGGACTATTTGGATCTTTCCTATTCTTGCTTGATGTAGGATTTCATCTGCTTCTAATACAGCGAATAGTTTCAGTGTATTACTGAATGAATAATGTGGACATGAATAAATATGCACAGCTTATTTACTTTAAATAATTTAAGCAAATATCACTTCACCTGGCAAATGATGTACAATTTTAAAATAAACACATATTAGAAGCATATTACCACAACTTCAAATGAGGATTGACTGTTTTTATTTCAAATTCAATAATACAAACCAAGAAATACTTTCATAAAATATTAAATATTTACCTTGTAATTTGACTCATGTAACACAAACAGGCTTAAATCAATCTCCACAGGCTATATATATATATATATATATATATATATATATATATATATATATATATATATAGCTGAAAGACAATAAAGCTTTTCTGTAAAATTCTCACCAAAACTACAACAACCAAGACAAAATAATAATATATGAGGTACTAGGAGCTTTCGCAGAGAGCCAAACCTTTTTTTGGCCCCAAATGAATGTAAAGAGATGCTAAAAATGTGGAGCCACATTTATAACTTGTAACAAATTCAAATTTGGGCAATGAACCTGCACAGAGCAAGTCACAATATGTGCACACTGGAAATTCCTAGAATGATTAGAGTCACATGACTGAATCACAGGACTTTATGCTGTTCCTATTACTAACTTCTTATCAAATTGTGTCTTTTCCTTCCATTTTTTGCCCACATTTAACCAGTATCTTCTGTAAAACCTCAACATCACAAAGGAGTAACCCCTATCCCACACAGCATCTGCACATTAACCACCTACAAAACTAACAATGTATGAACAGTACTGTATTTTCACATAAACAACTTGTTTTCTATTAGTTCTTTAGTATTGCATAAATATTTTTCCATTCCACATGTCACGTTGAAGTGCTAAATCAATGCTTGTTCAATAGAAGTAACAGAAACCTGCCAACACAAATATAACAACTCAAAAACATAAAACGGCCTCAGATCAATATGAAAAACTGCTTTAACAAGTCAAGTGAGACTCTTAAGCAATTTTGGTAAACTAGTACTGTAACATCTAGCTAATTGGACAATTATGAAGAATTGAAATAAAACTGCAATCAGTTAGTGAAACAAGATGTGTGCGCTAAAGATTTTTAAATGTATATCTGGATATTGTGCACTACTAAGACAATATTTCACGCAGTCACTGTTAAATCACTGTTCCTGAGAAAACAAATTATATAATGGCTGCACTTAATTTATCAATGAATTACTTAACTCAGTATTTTCATAGCCTTAAAGAAATTCACTTCCTGATGTTACAATCTGTATATACCTGGTTGCTGGTATGTTTAGTTTTTTTAACTTACTTATTGAAAACCATTCAGCTCCAGAGACTAATTATTCAAGAAGAGGCCCTGACAATTGCAACAATTAAATGCTGCTGCTGTACACAAACACATGATAAATACAACATGTGCTGCAGGTGCAGCCAACCCTCCAGACTCACACCGTTTGTGAATTGCAGTGGTTTGTAAGCGTTGCTGTGCAGTGGTACAAGTCACAGAGTGATGATGGCATCACCAGCAAATAGGCTTTTGACCAATCAATCATCCTGATGATGCTGGACTCTCAACAGAACTCAATCTAACACAGATAAACAGATAAATAAATGTACCATACTTTAGAGTTGGTAGCTAGACAAGTCAAATATGAGCTGTGTCCCAGCCACATGAAGCTTACTCTGACCTACAGAGTGGATGGTGATGCTTTATGTCTTTTTGGATGTTTTCATGGCATACAGGCTGCAGATTCACTCAGCTCTCAGTGTACAACTGCAGAATATTTTGAGTTTTATGTGCGAAGAAAAACCAACACAATGAAGTGACTACAGCTGAGTGAATACCCACATAACTCTATGCGGTCCTGTCTGGACACAATCAACAATCAAACGGTCCAGATGCAATGCCTCATAACATTCTTCATAGAGCATTGCTCTTGTTTTAATGCACTTAAGAATGACTGTTCTATTCAAATGCAGTATTTGGCAATGACGAACATACATTGGTCGTTTTTGTCCTCAGTGAGAGTGTAAATATACATACACTCAAATTTGTAAAAAGCGTACTTTTTTTCTCTCACCACCTGCAGCTCTGAACCCTCAGGGTCTTGTAGTCAAAGGAAGGGAAGCGCCTCACTTCAGACCAGCCCAGCATCTTTGGCCATCTTGTAAAAGGCTCCTCTTTGGTCGACGAGATTACTGGGGGAGTCAAATTCTGCTATTTCTCCCTTTTCCAAGACCAGGACCCTAGAGGACACAGAAAAATCAATGTAGACATGGAGAAAACCTAAGTACTAGGCCCACCAGTACTGCTGCCAATTTACAACATGTGTTATTTGTTATTTAAAATATCCAATCTGCTTTACAGACATGTTGTCCGTTTGTTTCAGTACCTGGTGTAGTCCATGATGGTGTTAAGGCGATGAGCTATTGTCAGGACGGTGCAATCCTCAAACTGGGAGCGGATGGTGGACTGTATGAGGTTGTCTGTCTCCATGTCCACAGCTGCCGTAGCCTCGTCCAGAACCAGGATCTTGGTCTTCCTCAGCAGAGCTCTAGCTAAACAAAGCAGCTGTCGCTGGCCAACACTAGATTGAAAAAAGAACCACTGAAGGTAACACTTCTTCCTCAAGGTGTGTTTGGGTTCAACTCCAGTTACATTGGATCTTTTTGTTTAAGTCTAATTAATGTTTTCACCCTCACTTAATCTGATAATCTAAATATGAACGTCAGAATTCATCAGCAGATTTTCTGTTTTACCTGAGGTTCTCTCCTCCTTCACTGCACTCGTAGTTGAGTTTGTCAGGAAGGTTTGATATGAAGTTCTTAAGATGTGAAAACTCCAGAGCCCTCCACACCTCCTCATCAGAATAGCTGTCAAAAGGATCCAGGTTCATCCTCAGCGAGCCCGAGAACACCACTGGGTCCTGGGGAGATGAGGCATCATGTCATGGGAGCGACAGTTATAAAAATCTCGGGGGTATGACAGCACCTGTGGCTGTGAGTAAGACTCTATGTTTTACTCATGTGAAAATAGACCTCTGTCCATCATAATGAAAGTAAAATTAAAACACTTCAGAAGTGAGTGAAGTCAAGTTATATGTTTAGTGCTTTGTAATTCTTCTTGTGTTTGATGCCACGTTCATGTCAGTCTGTTCTTCTTTACCAGGGACAGAATTCTTTAGTCTGACTGTTATTCAGCTATGTTGAAAAGTTAAAATGCCATAGTTTTCTCCGACCACTTGAATAAAGGCTGAAAGTCATAATTTCACTCACATTCATGTGGTGGTAAAAAGTAGCCAAATGCCCAAAAAACACATAAAGGATTAATTATTTGTAAATGACTTTACATAACATGCAGTGTCTAGTATGATGCTATTATTATTCCAAAGACTTTCTCTGACCTGTGGAATGATGGTGATTCTGGAGCGAAGTTCATGAAGGCCCAACTGGGCAATGTCCACACCATCAATGAAGATGTGGCCTTCAGCTCGCTCAATGATTCGGAACAATCCAAGTGTTAGCGATGACTTCCCTGCTCCAGTGCGTCCAACAATCCCCACCTTATTAATATAGGTAGATGCAAATAGAACGGTTTATGGATGTGCTATAAGCAGGTGAATAGCAACATAACATACAAGGCAGTACATGCAGTTCCCTCTAAGCCACTGTTAACATCAACCTAACAAAACCACTGCCACTACTGTAGGTGGTAAAGGCTGACCTTCTCCCCGCCACTAATACTGATGTTAATGTTGCGAATGGCAAGGTCCAGATCCTGGCGGTACCGCAGACCAAAACCTTTGAGTTCTATGCATCCTTCAGTGGGCCATCCTGAAGGGAGGCTGGAGGACTCGTGTTTCCACTCTGCCTGAAGGCCACAGTAGAGACACGTTTAAATGACGTCACAAAGCATGAACTGGAACCAAGTGTGCGTATTAAAATTCATTTATTTGACCAATGGGCTGAGTGTCTGTTTCTGTACCTCCTTCTCTGTATCACTGTACTCTTTCACTTTCTCGACAGCCACAATGTTGGTCTCCATGTCCGAGGACATCCTCACCAGCCAGGTCAAAGAGGTGGTCAACTGTAAAAGAGGCGTGAGAAGGAAGCAGGGGGTGAAAACAAAACCTTTAAGCTGCCTCTGAATGTGATATGACCTGGAAGTGTAACATGGATGAGTGGAACTGTTGTTACCTGCAGGGCGTAGGAGATTGACAGGCCCATTATGCCTGGGCTTAGGTTCTCTCTGGCGATGACGGCAAACAAAGCAGCAAATGACACTATGCAGTTTCCTACAAACTCCAGGCGAATTGCTAGCCACCTGAAAACACACAAGGTCAAAGATGTGAGAGATCCAACGTGTTCTTTAAGACTTATTTAATTGTCTTTTCATCCCTAAAGACAACCGGTTATTAAGGATGTAATGATATGCAACCTGTTTGCTACAATGCTGGGGTAGTAAGCCTTCTGATTATGGTCCACACGATAGTCGCTCTCATTGATGAAGCGCTCCTGTTCACCAAAGGCTCGGATGACAGAGGTGCCCAGCAGGGTTTCATTGAAGTGGGTGTAGATTGGTGACCGGCTAACCGACTCCAGGCGTTTCAGCTGGCGAGACGATGCCACATAAAACCTCTGGGCAGAAAAACAATAAATCGGTTAGTATTAACTATTAACATACATTATTCAAATATATAGGTTCCCGCTCACCTGCACAAAGAAGTAGAGCAGGCCAAGGAAAGGAATGACAACAGCTACCATAGGTGTAGCAATCAGGATGACAACACAAGCACCTAACACATTGAACATAGAGCCCAAAAACATCTTAAAGATCTGAGGGATGACTGTGTCAATTGTGTCGATCTCCTTAGAGAAGCGGTTGACCAAATTTCCACTTGGGGTTCGTTCAAAGAAGGACATTGGCGAGCGCAGGACATCATAGAGCATGGACTGGTGGAGGTAGCGGGATGCCAGGATGCCCCCAATCGACATGGAGAGAGAGAAGCCAAAGACAGCCACACCTGCAGGATCAGTGGATGGAAGGTGAGATGATGCACACATTCTTACAGAGAACTGCAGCGGTTTAGCAACAATAATACAAATATAATATAATCATTTCTTATGTTTAGTTATAGCATTCATATTATAATTAGTGGTTCTGGTTTGTGTGTGTGCGTCTTGCTGTCTCACCCTGTGAAAGGCCAAGGGCACCGTACACTCCTAGTCTCATGTTTCTGCTGGGTTGAGTGCCATTAACCACAGGGTCGTCAGTCCAAAGGCTCAGCCAGTAGTTGGAAAACAGGGAGAGTCCGTGATGAGTGAAGAACAGCAGCAGACTGATGCAGGACAGAATCACTCCGATCGCCTTCAGATAGGCCCAGAACACAGACAGCTTGACCTGGAGACATAAACCGAACGCAGCAGGGATCAGGCTCTGCTTCCTTCCATCCACAGCGCTGAAGACATCATTTTTTACCTTTCCTGTGCTGGCCTTGTCCGCCTCGGTCAGTTTGCCCACATTAGGGTCTTTGGCCTTCTTGTTCTGCTCCTTGTCTACCTGAGATTTTTTGGTCACACTGTTGATGCCTGAAATATTGCTGACACACAGACAAGACAAGCAAAAAAAAGCTGTTTTTTTTCATATTGACTCTGTAGTTTAACATAATGAATATTCAACAAAAACAACCAAAACGCAAACAACATGTAGGTTAATGAACAAACAGAACTGAGCATACAACCGCAACCACCTTCACAAACCTTCAGAACGCACCAAGACATTCCTCAAAGGTTAGTGTAAGTTTTATATATTTATTTGCTGCTGTCAAGAGAAGTTAAATCATCACTAAGTTTTAATACAATTTCACAATGCAAATAGTAAATAATAAACTGTTTTGTAACCGTACTTGAACGTTTAGTATTAATAAAGAACTGCTTGTACCTCTGTTAATAAACTGTGTACTCACTGCAGCCCCTCAATTTTAAAAAGGACACACTCTGCGTAAAGGAAACTGTTCAGAGCAGCCACTTGGCAAAGCATGAAGAATGCTCTGCATGCCAATCTATCTTAGTGTTTGTCTATGCATGCACGCACGCTCACACACTTCTTCTAATAAGAGTCACTGTGTATGTCCAGTTCACTTACTCAGTTAGAGGAGTAGCGCTGCCGTTCTCCAGTCCTTTTGTTCCTGGAGAATCTGTGCCGAAGAAGGGAAGCACAATAACCTCTCCTCAGGGTGATCCACATATAAAAACGTCACCCAGCCCCATACATGAATGTAGATTATATTTTATTTGTCGGTGTCCCACCATCATTCTGGGCGTTGTCGACCGTGGCATATGTTCGCAGGAACTCAGAGAAGGCTCCCTCTGTGGCCATGAGTTGCTGGTAGGAGCCCATCTCTGTAATCTCTCCCTCCACCATTACCAAGATCAGGTCAGCCTGGGGAAGGTAGCTCAGTCCATGGGTCACGAGCACACGCGTCTGCACAGAGTCAGAGTCCCACCATAAAAATGAACACGAGTAAAGAGTAATTTCCGTTACGTTTCTTTAAAAGTCTGTTAGTTACCAAACACACCCCAGCCTGGACAATAATGTAGCAAATTGAGCAGATGAGATGCTGCCATTCAGTCAACATCCACATGATGCTGCAGGTTGATTACCAAAACACACCTTGTCCTTGAGCAATCCCTGTGGACCGATGACATGATCAAAGATGTGTTTTCCTACATGAGCATCCACGGCGGACAGAGGGTCATCCAGCAGGTAAACCGCGCGGTCACAGTAAACAGCTCTGGCCAGGCTGACCCTCTGCTTCTGACCCCCAGACAGATTCACTCCCTGAATGAGACACAGAATGGCAGAAACAGAAATGTAAAGACTAATGGACGTATCCACAAAAAATTTGATGAATGGTTAATTGCATAAAGACTTTCTCCTAATGTGCAGTTTAGATCTGAATGCAGGAGCTTCAGTTGTACCTCATTATGTAAGTTTAAGAAACTGCATCCTGGTTGATCAGAGTGTATGAATTATAGACACTAGGTTCTTTCTAGATGAACTGTGCGTCGTCTGGAAAACAACAAACTATCTGATCCTACCTTCTCTCCAATTTCAGTCTCATCTCCAGCAGGAAGGATCTCCAGGTCAGGCTGAAGGGCACATGCTTCCACCACACGCTGATACCAGGTCTCTTTTCTCTCCTGACCAAATATGATGTTGCCTTTCAGAGTGGAATTCTGAATCCAGGCCTGCTGAGGAACGTAGGCCACGGAACCCTGCAGTGTACACACACATCAGCACACAAACACACTCTGGAAAAGCTGAGCCACAAAAAGAACTGCTGGCTTCCATTTAGTCAGGATGGTTATTAGTTAGATTTCTCTGGCAACCATTTATCCCCCACCCACATTACTATCAAAGTCTGATTAGTTTATCAGAACATTAGTAGACGGTTCAAATTTTAAAGTGATTGCTTCTCTCAGATGTATTCGTAATATCACAATAACAGAACAGAGGAATTAATCATCCTTAAATCATCATGAACATCCCATATGAATAAATGAACTGAAGAGTGAGTGAGTGAGTGAGTGAGTGAGTGAGTGAGTGAGTGAGTGAGTGAGTGAGCATGAGCAGCCACCTTCACAGTCACAGTCCCTTCCAACTTGTCCATCTCTCCAAGTAGGGCCGACAGCAGCGAGGACTTTCCTGAACCCACATGTCCCACTACAGCCACCAGGGAGCCTTCTGGGATGCACACATTCAGTCTGGAAGTGCATACAAGCAAACAGTCACACACAGATTAAACTCCTTGACTTTGATTTATTTTTATTATAATGATATTTCATTACAAAAAAAACCTGAAGGACAATATGAGTTTTAGCTGAATTAAATATTTTGAGGAAAGCTGATGGTGAAGTTGACACACACCTCTGGAGTGTTGGAGATTCAGTTCTGGACCAGCCAAAAGCTCCATCCACTATGGAGATACTGTATGGCGCTAAGGGAGAGAGGCACATAGACAGACTATATATAATCTATCTATATATAACTATATAAAATCATTGACATCATCCAACAGATCCATTTCACCTAACACTCTAATATAATTTATTACTTTGTAAAAATGCTTCTAAATGTCAAAAAAATTTTCATTGACCATGACTGATTTATAAAGACAATGGTAAAAAGTCAAGGGTTGAGCATCCAAGGGTGTGAAACCATCTATTGTGACTAAACCCTTAAACTTAGAGCGACACGCTACTGTGTTTTAACACATGTTGATTTGTGATGATGTGTAGGGTGACAATGATGCCAGACCACACACAGATCTGAAGAACAGACAAAGGTAAAGGCTAAACCCAGGGACTCACAGCCTGCTACTGATTTGTGCTCCACGCTGTCCTCCTGAAGCTCCTCGTGGGACAGAAACACTCTTAGCCGCTTCAAAGACACACTGGCCTTAAGACAGACACAGAAACAGGAAAACCCACCAAGACCCAGAATGAACAGCTGATACTTCAAATGATATTGTGTGTGTACCTGTAAGTAAAAACCACTAACAGCAACTCAAGATCAAAATCCTGGCAACACCACTGAATTAAATATCATTCACTATCATATTTAAATGTGTATAAACTGAAAGCTCACAGACAGTTGTTTTAATTCTCCTGCTACTGTATAGAAGGTAAAGGCTTTTTAGCAGAGTGCAGACGGAGGTAGACCAACCTGAACCATGCTACTGATGACCATTGGCAACATATTGAGGGGGAAACGCAGGATGTTGAACAGGGCCAGGGACACAAATGCCTTCTGTGCATCAAGCACATTATGTTCGTCAATCAATACGTACACAGCGAAAGTGGACAAGGCGACCTGTGGGTGATGAGAACAGACAAATATCTGTGACACATAGTAGTGTAGTGACACATTTTAACTTTCATCCATGCTACAGGTTTGTTATCGTAAGAGTTAGCTGAAAAACATGGCATCAAAACCACAGGGGTAGATCTAATGAAACGAGGTGTAATGAATAAACTTATGCATGTTGATTATAGGTTGTAGCTGCATGTCATGTCCAGGACTCACCAGAAAAGGCGCACAGACCCAGGTGAAGGTAGATACCGCACCCAGATAGGCAGCCCTCTTCAAGACCAGCAGCTCACTCTCACGGATTCCTGCCACCTTGTCCTTGAAGGCCAGCTCCCAGGCGTACAGCTTTAGGACTTTGATGCCGTTCAGCATCTCGTTCATCAGCTTAATGCGACTGTCCTTACTCTTCATCTGAGCCACCTGCTCAAGGCAAAGAAAGAAATACGTGCTGCACAGCACTGCAAGTACTTACTGTAGATGGGGTGTGATGCTGTGCGAATGGCCTCACCTGGTAGGTTTTAGTTTTCATGGCAATGACAGCATTAACAGGAACCAACAGAACCATGACAGCCACTCCAGCCAGCACAGACGGACCCAGATTCTGCACAGAAAGAGGCAACAGGAATAATAAATACCAAACCAAATAATAATTAAAAAAATATGTAATTAACCAAAAAGTGCTGAACGACTATAATGGTTCATATTTAAGAATGTTCAGAGTAAGTTGCACACTTGAGGGAGTCTCTCTCATTTACAAGGTAAGCAGTTGGGCTAGATTTTAACTTAGGGTTTGCAAAAGGAACAGACAATAGATCAGCGAGGCCTCATTCGGTCTGACGTGCTTCACATCATATAAAACAAAAAAGAGGGGTGAACAAATAGTTTCCAGCTGGGATGACTGGTAGGTGCTCTGTAGTTTCTGTTATCTTACCTGCCATAGAAAGTAGAGGGCCAGCACCACTTGGAGAGGGGCAGACCATATCATGTTGATATAGGTGATGAGGTCCATGAAGCGCTGAGCGTCCACAGACATCAGGTTCACAATCTCTCCCACAGTAGAGGTGCGGCGTGCTGCGTTGCTTATAACCAAGGCCTGAGAGAAAAGCAGAAAAGGAAAAAAAATATTTCCATGTTCTACCAATGTTATTCATGCTAGCAGAATATCATGATGTCTAATAACCAGTAACCTACTATAGGCACAAACAGGAAGATCTGCTTTCACTTTAGTCTCAGCTTAAGAGAAGGGAGCAGGAAACAGGGTCGGTACCTTCCTGTAGACAGCTCCGATGATGGCAGTGCGCAGACGCATGCCTGTGACGAAGCAGACGTGAAAGTACTTCTGCAGAATGACCGACTGTACGCAGGTGGACACGAAGAGCAGAGCAGTGTAGAAGAAGCCCTGCCAGGAGGGGGCGCTGGAGTCGTTGACAAAGCTGATCAGCAGCCTGGATGAGACGGGATCACAGGAGGAGAGTCACAGCATTAAAAACTCTCAAATGCTGTGTGTAGGCTCTACATGTGTGAGTTTCTCACCTGAGGATCTCAGGCCCAACGAACATGAGGATGTCCTGGATGAACTTATAGAGACAGGAAATGAGGAAGTATGGCCCGAATGTCAGACACAGCGCCCACAACAAAGACGCTTCTTTGGTTTTCTGAGGTGACTTCACAAGCAAGATTTCTGATTCTTCAACAGTTCGACCCTCTTTGGTGTCACTGTTAGGAACTTGTCGGGGGGAGTACAAAGTTTTCTCATGTGTCCTGTTATAAAGTGAAAAGGGTCTGTTTAGTTTAGAATGGACACTGTACATGTATTATTATCATTTTCTACATTTTTCTAGAATGACAATTAAAAAAAACAAAAAAACAATCAAATTCAACTGTACAGTATTTGACCTTATTCAATTCTCACTGAACAAAGGTTAATTAAATATGTTCATATGTAATATGATTACCAGGTAAAACTACCTGCACAAGAATGTTTCTAATAATGTTTGGCTTGTGACACTCAATAATGAATGATGTATATACAGATATTAACAGATATTGAAATGATTCCATTTCAGTTCCCTTAAAATCGATTTTTCAGTGTTGCGTTTCCTCCACTGACCGTTTCACCTTCTGACACTGTTTGTTCCAAGATTGCACCAGATGTGGAACTACTTTATGAGAGCGATCATCACTGTTCAGAGACCAAAGGTCCTTCTCCTCCAAGGGGCGCTTGTAGCCTATCAACAACATCCTGAAGACAAGAGATGGATGGTGGAGAAAAGGCACTGAAGTCCACTAACACATTCAAATCATGACTGGACACATGGATGTCAGAATGTCAGAAGACAGTGGTCTGTCCATGTCACGCACCACAGACACACGAAGCATGTGCTCACCTGGAGATCCACCAGAAGGTTATTTTGGAGAGAAAAGAAGCTCCAAGTTCAGGGCAGGGGTTCTGGAGACAAAACAAATAAGAGCACATTCATACCAGGATATGTTTCAGCTGTCAAAGCTTTACTCCACTTGCTTCAATTGTTTTTTATACTGGCAGACGTTATTTTACAAAGCGAAGTTGATGTTCTACAACAGCTTATACTTATAGGATTAAATATAGGTCACAGAAAATGATTTTGCTTCCTGACCTAAGTCCAGCTCATGTCAGGATGTTGTATTCTGTGTGTATTTCCTAAAAAAATCCCAACATTTACAATCTTTAAAGTAAAGGAATAATGATTTAGAATTTGGACAATAACAGATAAAATCAGAAACAGCTGAGAATCTATCTGAAATATTTGTGTCTGAGAATTCAGCACCTGTCAACATCAATAACTTGGCACACTGATGTCAATGTGAGGTAAACTCACCGGGTCTTTAACCGCCTGGGAAAAGAGAGCTGCCTGGTCTGGCAGGCAGGATAAGAATAGTGCAACCAACAGCAGAGTGAAGTAGATATAGAAGGTGGTGTACCTCCACACAGACACTGTCGATGGCTGCAGATGAAAAACAAGGTTATGACCATGAACTGACTGCAAGCAGTGGAACATCTGTGAATCTAGAATATAATTCAGCAGATTTGTGTATAGTGACACTGACGTCATTATATTAATTATTTAAACGCTGACCTGTTCCAGGGCCTGCAGAATCTTGGATCTGAAGGTGACGGCAGCACACAGCAGCGCCAGCAGCCAGAACAGCAACATCACTCCAGATGACTGAACCCCTTTCATGCGTTCGTACTGGATTATTAAAGTGGCAAGCAGCTGGAACAGAGACACACAAGGTACACATAACAAGCATACAGACACACGCAGGTCTTTTAAACACTCTAAGTAAACTACCACACCTAACATGTTTCAGTGTCTCTTACCATGGTGAGGCCCAGCAGGGTTGGGCTGATCAGCAGGACTGGTGCAAGCACACTGCTGCCATGATTTCTTTCCCAGAAAGAATAAAAAACATCTGACCAGCAGACTATCCACAGCAGAAGGCCAACAGCCTAGGGAGGAGAAAGGCCCACATTGTCATTGTCACTGAGAAGTTGAGGTTTACATTACAAATGTCTTCCAGGATCACCAGTCATACATCAGGTATAGAAAGAACCTTTTAGTTCTGGTTTAAATAGAACACACTACATTTCCTAATGATATAACAACATATCATTAGGAAAGTGGTTATTAAAATAACAGATGGATGTCATCACTCACAGTTTTAGCTTTGTTGAGGAGGCTCATGCATATGTAACCCCGGTTGTGGCTGCGGAGGAACATGAGGTAGACTGGGCCACATATCCAGAGGTAGAGGCATGGTAGCCACACAAGCACAGTGTTCTGAAAACACTGGGTGAAGTCTGGGCTTGAGGTGTTCCAGGTACGGTTCCAATCCTGGTGTGGGTCAGAGTTTGCATATTTATGCAACAATTTCACATGTGTCCCTGCTTCAGTCAGTTATTTCACAGTGTAAAGGTTTTCAAAGAATTCCCTTTCAGAAGGAAATTACAGGACAGGTCGCGTTTCCTCCATTCACATCGCTCCACTGGCTGCCCTTAAAATGTCCTTTGTGTTACTAACAAAGCACTTAATGTTCAAGTACCATCAGAGCAAAGGAACTCATAGTTCCCCACATTCCAAAAGGAACATGTTGGTCTATTGTAGAATGTGTGGGAGCGCCTTGAGCTTTAGGCTCAGACTGCAGGGAACCTCCACGGTACAATGAGCTCCTCACATTATCAGATCCTAGCATGGTTATGGGTGACTACAAGTTGCTCTGAACTATAGAGTCTCCACAGTGGCGGCAGATATTTTGAGTAAAATACGTTCGGAAGTTATTTCATGTTATCTCAGCTTGTTTGCTGTTGCCATAATAATATTATATAAAAGATAGCTTAATATAGTTCTAGAAGTCAGTACTTGTTTACGTTATATACGTCTGTTCACCAGGAAGAGTCACTGACTAATCTACATTCCAACTTCACGCTGACAATGACTAAAAGAATTTATATGTTGTGTTTTAGGAATTCTGCCATTTGTGGCAACAGGGTTCTGTGTCTGCACAACAAACCTGCCTCTGCTCGGCTGATTATGACGTCTTTTTTTTATAATAACCAGCTTTTCATAAGAAGCCTAAAACAGGAACTAACAGGAAGTAGTAAATGATAATTACACAGGTGTAAGCAAATGTGCCCAGAAACATGCTGAAGCCTGTCTCTCTTAAACGTTTGAAAACAGATTAAAATTGAAAGATTTGCACGATTATGACTGTGACTACACAAATGCTCCAGCTGTCCAGGTTCAGTTTAGTTTAGTCGTGTAGTTACTTGTTGACTCGTCAATAGTTTGCCTCCTGTCAATCAATACAATGTTATTTTCTCAGGCTCTGTAATTGTACTGAGAGTTGCTTGGTTTCACTGTATTTCTCTTGTGCTTCTCTTTTCCAGATGAAGGTTTGACATAAGCTGCGTTTTGGAAGCTTTGCAGTTCCGACGTGCAGCAGTTTGAGCGCAGCCTGGGAAAACGCTCGTGGAACAGACGTAGGCGTGTTCCGTCAGTTCTCCAGCCTCGGAGAACGCACGGCTCCCTGCTGGTACATCCGACGTCAGGTCACCGGCCGGCGGGACCGACCACGTTAGCATGTACCGGCTGACGCTAACTAAACACAAGTCAACGTACTTTTGCAACACGAGAGAAGACACGAAGGCTGAGAACGTAAACTTACCCAGAACGGATCGGAACTGTCCACACTACAAAACTTATTAAACCCCATTCGCCGTAGTGCAATGGAAATATTGATTACCGAAGGTGGGTTTCGTAACGTTACGTTAAGTGGAAGATCGCGTCCTTCTTCTTCTTCTACGGTGTTTTTGGGCGGTTTCAAACATTAAACATACTCTACTGCCCCCTACTGACTTTTTATATGGGCGCATGTGTTGTTGTATTTCCTGGTAACCTGGTATTTCATTTCACCTATTTCTGCTATTTTTGTTATCATCTCTTATTAAAACGCATCTACATGAGATGACTTTAATGTAATACTTTGCTGCATATTTTGAGAGATTTTGTCACATCGTTGCTGTAGGAGCCATTGATCAATGCTGATCGAATTAATCCTCCTCTATTGTTCCTCAATCAGATCCTGCTACTTAAAAAAAACCCTGAAAATTTGTTTTGAACAGTCAGACAGAATTAAACAAAAAAAATTCTCTTTTCATGTACTTTCTATTCTTTAACTTACAGAGGAATTTCATCTATTGGTAGTTCTTTTAATGTATAAATGTTATGTTTTGTTTTCATTCTCCTGTTTCCCAGCAGTCATTATATACATTTATGGGAAATTATTTGTCTTTGTGCTTAAGATCTTTCCAATGAACAAAACACTCAATCAAATTGAATACCACAATATACTGCATATATCCTATAAAATTCTTTCAACCCTCACCCGTGGGGAACTGTACTATGGCTAAACATTCCCTCTCTTGGGCTTATGACTCGTCTTCGATACATATTTGAGTAAGGCTCTCATTTTAGTCCAGGCTGATCCATTCTTGTCAGTCATACTTTTAGGCGTCTGCTTGAACTTTATGTCATCATGAAAACAATTGACCATGACTGTTTTGTTTACTATCACCAGGGCGATGTACTGTACTTTATAATATTTGCAAGGAAATAACCAGCCTTTGAAGTATCAGCCGCGTGGACGTCTCACTGGAAACAGACCCTGGTCTGTTCACAGTACAGACACACACGGTCACTGTCACCTTACTGTGGGTGCCAGCTTGTTGTGTGTCTCTCCTGATGTCGCTGTGGGTTTTCTTTGGGGACTCTGGCATTCATGCAGTCAGGTTACCTGAAGACTCTAAGCTGTCAGCAGGCATGCATGTAAATGATTATGATATACTGGTGACCTGTGCAGGGTGCAGCTCATATAAATGATATTCATACATATCACTGCATACTGTTTGTATGTAACTATTTTGTTATTATGAATGTATTTTGTTCACAAAGTGATTCTTATAATTTGATCTGACTGCATTTATTTCAGTTTTATTGCTGCAGGTTTGTATGTATTATTTTGAGGGTTTTACCTTCCGCAAGCTGGGCAATCAGAGCATGGAGAGAGAGACTGAAGGGAAGAGGAGCGGTTGCAAAAAGACCACTTGTAACATGTATTTGTTTAATTTCAGTGGAGCCCCATAATAGAATAAAGACCCTGTGAAAGAAGAATCAGTTTCTGTGCAGAAAATGCTTCCATTTGTGAATACAGTGGTTCATAGAGTCGTCTCAAACAGTAAAATCAAATCAATCAATAAAAATGTCCCTCTTTTTATTTAGCATATCAAATATGGATTTAAATATATATTTTCCTTAAACCTATGACTTAAACTTGTAAGTTAGCAACAGTACACAAATATATAAGTTATTTTGAATTTCTGTTGAGTCATTGGTGAGTCAGTGTAATGTTCTGAAGGAAAGAGACTAAAGCAACAAAGTCAGAGGACAAGTGAAACATGTTTGGCCACATGGTGGCGACAAATGCTTGTGTCTAGTTGTCATCATCATCATCAAAGACGTCAGCAACAGTCCTGGAAAATAAGAGAAATATAAGAATATACAGAATGTACTTCAAGGTGTCTTCAAGGTCTGGTCTCAGTCTAAACAACATGACTTACTTGTAGATTGATCCAGTTACTTCATCGAGGAACCCCCCTGAAAAAAACAAATCAGATGTGAGTTATTCTGAATCCAGCATCATTTAAGAGTTTAATGCAGAGACTGTTTAGCATGTTTAGACTTTCAGCCTCTGGTGTAACTGAGGAATGTCAGAAGGCTCATTGCTGTGGTTGTGATAGCGCCGTGACGGGTTGTGGTTCCTCACCGGGCTGGCAGAGGGTTTGACAGGCAGGACACACGTGGCAGAAAGTGCACATCTATGAAGAAAGCAAACAAAGTCATGTGGACGACACGACTGACACAGCAGCAGTTCAAGAATGATGCCGCGATTGTAGAGCTTGTCATTTGTATTTATAGTTTTGCGGGTGTTTTGATAAAATGAAATATACGTTTTTCTCACCTTGCAATAACTGCAATGTTCAGCCTTGTCTCCCTCTTTACAAGGACATTTATCACAGCTGTCGCAGTGCTGGAGGACGACAGGGTGGGTTTACATTTGATTACATACAGCGTGTACATTGAATCAACCTGCACTGGTTTCAGGCAGACGTACCTCACAGAATTCACAGTATGCACACACAGAGCCCTTGTGATAGGCACCATCGTCGTCATCATCTGCACAATAACAACACAACAGGGCATGAACATGAACAATCATAACGTATGTGACACATTAACTGCATGGATCTGGACCTAACACTAGACTTAATGTTAAGATACTGGACTGTGATTCTACTGTGAAATTAGGCCACTTTTAGCTACTGAAGGTGTCTGAGTTGTGCATCGTCAGAGGCCCAAAGGGTCAAAAGGTCAATGTTTCATAAAAGAAGAACACAAACTCAATCGTATTAGCAAATTAACCACAAGAGATAAAGACACACAATATAAGTATGGTTACAACAAACAACAGTTGTAGTGGACGTTTGGTTCATCTGTTAATGGGACATAGAGCAGATCACATGCTGCAATACTCACTGTTTAAATGTCTGGAGCTCTGGTCAGAACTATCTGATGTAAATGTAACAGCGCACCCACAAACTCAAGCAAATCTTCTGCCTCCAGGTAATAAACGCAGATGTAGGCAGTTTGTTTTAAGAGTGTTTGATTTATTCAGTGAATGAAAGTAGGATTAAAGACATACAGTAGACAGTTTCTCACATGAATATTCACAGTCATGGCGAGTTGTTGCTGAGCAAGAAAAGAAAAAGCAGACAACCGTTTCATCTCTTGTTGACGCGACAGTTGACAGAGCTTCTACCTATTTTACGTCTTTTGCAGAAAGAGATGTTTCTCTCTTTTCCCAAACACTCTCTCCCTATAAAATACTCAAAAACTGAGTAACATTTCATAACAAATGAAGAGCTAGACATCAGTTTAGTCTCACAAGTGATTAAAAAATTTGATTCTTTCACAAGAGTCCCAAATCGTGTAGTGGCAGTAAGAGGAAAGCTGCATGAAGTCATAAAGCTACTGAAATGTGCATTTAAGTGTGTTTTAAAAAAGAAGTCATTTATTACACTAGATACTAGAGACACTGTCTTATTTGTATTTAGCCATTGTACAAGTTCATGCACCAGAAAAAGACTTTCTTGTATTACACTCCTCTTCAACAGACAGCAGCATAAATGCTCCACAGAGAAAGAAAGAGATTGAGAGATATGGGGAAAGAGAGAAGCTTT